>NC_066521.1:19312109-19484609 GCF_024679095.1 Eriocheir sinensis | reverse complement strand
CCCGCCGATGGCCATTACCAGAGCACAGCGTATACGAATGGACGGACGAGAGGAGAAAGAGAGGATAAGAAGGAGGTAGGAAGAAAAAGATGAACGGAGAAAGAGGAAAAGAGAAAAAGACAAGAGAGAAGAGAAAGATGAATGGAGAACTAAGAAGAGGAAGAGAGAAGAGAAAGTTGATAGAACAGATGAGAGAAAGAAGAGAAAACAAGAAACAGGTAGGAAGGAAAAGATGAATGGAGAGATATAAAGAGGAAGAGAAGAAAGGGAGACAAGGAAGAAGAGAAAGATTAATGGACAGATAAGAGAAAGAAAAAACAAGAAACAGAGTGAATGGAGAGTTAGAAGAGGGAAGAGAAAAAGAACACGTAGAGAAAGATGAATGAACAGGTAAGAGGAGAAAGAGAAAATAGGAAACAAGGAGGAAGAGAAAAATTAATAAACAATGATAAACGACTTGAACCTAAACTACAAAGCCAAACTCAACAACAAATCTAAACTGCACTATAAACATTATCGCATTACTATAAACATTAATGATTTAGCGCCTACACAGGTTACGTGGATCAAGTATACAAAAAAAAAAAAAAAAAAATTTACCGTATCATAGCCTAGTTTAGAGAAAAGACGTGACGAAGCTTAACTAAAAATCAAAACCAAACCATAAACATTGTCATTCACATCACAATAACCATCAATAAGTTAGGTTACGTGAGTCAGGTATACTAGAAAGGGAAAGTTCATATGTATCGGCAGCGCAGTTCGCCTGTTTTAAAAGCCTCTCGTAGAAGTTCCTGGGATTTCAAGGGACTGTTTTGTGATCCTGGTGATAATCTTACTACCCTACTTCTACATCCTGAACTGAAAAAGCATCAATGAAAGCCCGGTTAATCTTCTCTGTGGTCTTGGAAAATCGTCATAATGGGAAATTGATACGTGTAAAACTAGGTACCTAATGAGTGTCGTAACCCTGGCTAGAGAAAACCCAAACATACGAATACCAGAGGGTTTGTTTATGCCACGCCATATCAAAAACATAGATACACAACCGGGCACCGCTATCAACGGACGAACTAAACCCGAACTAAGCCAAAGAGGATCACAAAAGGGGTTATAAGAGTGTGACAAAGTATTCCCATTCTATGCATATATCTCGCTGATGCAGAACAGGTAAGTCAGGAAAAACACGTCTCTTTTAAGGCTTATGTGATGGGATAGCCTTGTTCATATTGTGCTTTGTCAGAAAACAGCCGATCGATAGCTTTTTGGGGCTCGATTATGGCAACAAGGAGAACAGAAGGAAAGGTTGTGGGTGAAAGGACAGGTGAGAAAGGGGAGGAGGAGAGAGCAAGGGAGAGGTATTTAGGTGAGAAGAGAAAGATATGGAGAAGGAGAGAAAAAGAGAAAGATAGGAAAAGAAAGAAAAACGGGGAGGAAGAGATAAAGAGAAAGATGAATGGAGAGAGAGAGAGAGAGAGAGAGAGAGAGAGAGAGAGAGAGAGAGAGAGAGAGAGAGAGAGAGAGAGAGAGAGAGAGAGAGAGAGAGAGAGAGAGAGAGAGAGAGAACAACAACAGCGACAACAAAAACAGCTAATACGGAAAACAGAGCAAAAAAACAGGCAGTAACTTACGCAAGACCAACAACAAACACATCCATACACACACACACAAACACAAATAAAACACACGCAAAACTAAGCCTTTACTATAAATATGTGTGCGTGTGTGTGTGTGTGTGTGTGTGTGTGTGTGTGTGTGTGTGTGTCCATTGCCTTTTTATTCTTTCTAACTACCAACCTAACTAACTAACTAACCAACTAACTAACTATATGCTTCCCTACTAACCTATTTATCTACTTATTTGCCCTTTCTAATACTCTGAAGGTCATTTTCCATTGCCTTTCCTTACTTATAAAACACCTGAACGGGACCTCCTTTTTCTCTACCTCCTCCTCCTACTACTACTACTACTACTACTACTAAGTCTTCCTCCTATTCCTCCCTCACTGAAATTGGTCGTTCTTCCCTCTCCTAATTTATCTCCTCCTCCTCTTCCTCCTCCTTCTCCTTTCTTAACTTCACCCTTTGTTTCCCTAAAGTAATTACCCTGAATCAGGTGCGCAGGAGTAATTAGCACATTAAACTAACAGGTAACCGCTGCAGCTACCTGAGAAGTGAGGTGGGAAAGGTAAATGTAGCAGTAGTAGTAGTAGTAGTAGTAGTAGTAGTAGTAGTAGTAGAAAAAGAAGAAGAAGAAGAAAAAGAAAAAGAAGAAAAAGAAGAAAAAGTTGAAAAAGAAGAAAGAAGAAGAAGAAGGAGAAGGAGAAGAAGAAGAAGAAGAGGAAACAGTGGTATAAGTATTAGATGGAGAAGAAGAAAGACTATTATCATCACTATCATCATCATCATCATCACCATTCTCATTATCATTATTACAGGCCGTTTCAAGAATTAAATCAAGGGTGAAAAATCAACAGTTGCCTCACTGTCAAATGTCAAAGGGAATCAGACTGGAGATGAAATAAAAGAAAATGGAAAAAGAAAACGGAAGAAATAGTGATAAACGAGAATAAGAGAGAGAGAGAGAGAGAGAGAGAGAGAGAGAGAGAGAGAGAGAGAGAGAGAGAGAGAGAGAGAGAGAGAGAGAGAGAATAATCGTCTAGCCTAATACATAACCAGGCTAAATTATGACGCTAGAAAACGAGAATAAGAGAGAGAGAGAGAGAGAGAGAGAGAGAGAGAGAGAGAGAGAGAGAGAGAGAGAGAGAGAGAGAGAGAATAATCGTCTAGCCTAATACATAACCAGGCTAAATTGTGACGCTAGAAACACACACACACACACACACACACACACACACACACACACACACACACACACACACACACGTCTTGCCTAAGTTTGCACAACCTCATCTAACTTCACGTCATAAACCAAGGCTGATCCACCTGTCGTAATTACTCTCACCTGGCCTACCTGTCGCTAATGAGGTCTGGGTGTAATTACTGCCAATACTAAGCTTCTTCTCTTGTCTATGTGTCTTGTAATTATTACATCATTATTATTATCGACATTTTCCTAATTATGTTTTTATTCATTTTTTATCGTGTTCTTCATCTTCCTTGTCGTCTTTCTTATCAATCTCCTTTTTTTTTCTTCTTTTCTTGCATTTTTCATCTTCCTCCTCCTCCTCGTTCTTCTTTTCATCCTCCTTTTTTTCTCCTTTTTCTCGCATTCTCCCTCCTTCTTTTCATTCTTTTTCTCCAATTCTCGTATTACTCCTCCTCCTTCTCCTCGTCCTTCTTTTCCTTAGTTTCCTCCTTTCTCCTCCTCCTCCTTCTCCCTCTCCTCCTCTTCCTCATCCTCATTATTGTCTTTATTATCTTATTTCTTTTGGGGGGATAAAGACACATACAATACAATGATAATAAGTAGCCATATGAAAACACTCTTGGTTGAAAGCTTGAAACGAAGAGCGAGAAATATGGTATGCATTATAAGACACCTTCGCTTCTCACACCTGCTATTTCGAAAGGCCAAAGAGGGGGTCAGTAAGGTTCTAATGAGTGTTTCTTGAGGTTCACGGTACAGAAGAAGGGTCACACTACCACCAGGGTCATAAAACTACTCCTGGAAATGCCCACAACTCCTACGAAAGCCTTGTCAAATATGTGTTTTTAGGTTCACGGTACAGAAGAAGGGTCACACTACCACCAGGGTCATAAAACTACTCCTGGAAATGCCCACAACTCCTACGAAAGCCTTGTCAAATATGTGTTCTTGAGCGGCGAAATATCTTATAATACGACCATTGAGAATACAAGGGATAGAAAACCAATGACAAGGAGTTATGAGAAGCGATAGTTACTGCATAATTAGTAAGTCACCGATATACTTACCATTAGGAGAAGGCTGAGTGAGGAGGAGGAGGAGGAGGACGAGGTGGAGGAGGTGGAGGTGGTGGAGGAGACCGGTGGAGAGCATGGTGGAGGGTGGCAGCATCCAATATTGATAAAACGTAACACTATAGCTACACGATGCTTTCTCTCTCTCTCTCTCTCTCTCTCTCTCTCTCTGATGGTGTTTTTTTTTTTTCCTTATTTTTTCCTTAATTTTTCTACGTTGAATAGAAAAAAAAGTTAATACAATGTCTGCTGCTGGTCTCTTTTCTTTCCTTTCATCCGTTGTATCTTAATTATTTTCTTTTTCTTTTCCTTTCCGTTTTTTCTTATTTCTTCTTTATCAGCCGTGTTATTATTCTAGATATTATGTTTGTTTATTTATTTATTCTCTTATTTATCTCCTCTTTCTTATCCAATGTCTATCTTATGATTTTCTTCGTCTTTTCTATATTTTTGTATTGAAACTAATGTCTACCTTCCGATTTTCTTTGTATTTGAAATATTACCACTCTTTTCCTTCCTTTTCTTTCATATTAACACTCGCTTCACCTGAGAAATAAATACAATAGTTAGTAGAGCAATTACATATACAGATACTACAACAATTTGACGGTTTATTGTTGATTGTTTGGTTACGCTTCGTTTTACACACTAAGTTAATCTTTTAATATGATATACCCACTATTTTCATTTTTTTGGTGATATGTGAAATTAATGAGTTCTTAACCAATATCGACTCAAAATCCACTTCTTTATGATAAACTAATTTTCTTTTCCGCCGGTGTGTGAAATTTACGAGTTCTTAGCACTAATTTTAAACGAGATCCTATTTTCCTAATGGATACGAAAAATAATAGACTCCCTTTCGCCAAATAAGAGTATGGTTCAGCAGTCTTAAGCAAAAGTTATCTCTAACACGATATGCTATTTATTTTTTCCACCTAGTCATGTCAAATCAAAGTATTCCTAATAATACCTGATAATTAAGAGAATATTTTGAGTCTCGGAACTACACACACACACACACACACACACACACACGTAGGAACATAACTTTTCCCCTAAACATAATTATATCGCTTCTTTCGGCGGGTTCCTCTCAAAAAGTTATACATCTCACGTTTACAACTAATATAACTAAACCTACTCCCCATTTAAACCGTCTAAGTGATTTCTGAACCCTACTTCAAGCTAATAAATTGGTCTTCACACACTGCAAGGTTATATTCAGACTTATATGTGGGAGAAGAAAGTCACAAGCGCCCTAGACATCCACTCGCACTCACTACTGAAGCAACACTGAGCCCGCGCCGCCGCCCGTTCTTCCCCCGCCATAAGGGAAGGGCATTATAAAACGTGGTTATGGCTTTACTTCACGTCATACTTCTCTTATTTCTGGTCTCGTTACAGTTGAATATGTATGGGTGCTTACCATAGAGTTATATACGTGTGGTGGTTGTCTGTTGCTCTGTATCCGTTTATCTTTGCAAAATGTCTCTCTCAAAGGCCTCTCTGGCGTACTCGAATCACCTTATTTTAGCCCCATGATCAAATACACTTGTACTTTTCCTTATCAATCTTGCCCTCGTCCTTGCTCACCATTAGTTCCTCTAGTCTCACGTTTTGACTGATCTAAGACTCTTACTTGACAGCTTCATTATATATCTGCCTCACTATCTTCCCTCATTTCTTCATTTTTTGGGGTGACGGATAGGTGCAAGTTGATCAAGACGGTGTTGTTTTGGGAGACCAGGTTGTTCAAGGCCTTTTTTTGTATATATATGAATTTGCGCCTCTGGGGAGTTTAGGTTAAATACTCCTGAGCTGGCCAGACTTTTGTAAGAACGTCATTTTGTGCTTGAGGACTTTTGGAAGGTGGTTCTAAGACTGAGGGGGTCACTGCCCTTTACCTCTCTCTTCTACCTGCAACAATAAACTATCAATCAATCACGTGCTTCACAATTATGGGGTATGGGGTTAAGGGCTTTCTTCTTTTTCCTCTTCTTCTTCTTTTCTTCTTCTGTGGACCTTTGACGCTTTGTACCGTTTCTTAGGTCGTTACTCTTTCATCTCCCTTCATTTTTAGTCTTAAGTCATCCTTCCCTCTACGTTTCCAGCTTTCAGATGACATAGAAAGTAAAACAGTACCGTCCAGAAAGAAGAAAAAAAAAAAGAGAAAACATAGGATCAAGAAAATGCAGTAAAGAAGAAATGACAGAAAAGGAGGAGCAGAATGATATAGAAAGAAAAAACAGTATGTACAAGAAAGAAGAAGGAAAAAAAAAGTTTCCATGCTCTCCTGTACCCGATGAAAAGGCACGAAATTAGGTCCTGGTCTTGGGTCGTGCTCTTGGGTGATTTGTTTACATTTTTATTTACAGGGCCAAAAAAATCCAACAAAACCACCCTAAAGACACTGAATAAGAGGAAGTTACGGCGGATAAAAGAGCAAGAAGTTGGAAAATAGGCCTAAACTTCATCCTTTGGTGTCCACGCTGCCACTCCCACCGAAAACTGATCGTAAGTTGGCTACGTAAGAGTTAGGTAGCAAGCTTCTGCTGGTGGTCAGTACATCTATCTACCTGTACTCTCGCCAGGTAAGTACATGACCCTCTGGTTTACTACGTCAGCTTTGGGTTGGCCGTATAAGTTAAGTGACGGGTATTTGCTACTCACCCAACCCAGCTTTTCCTACTATATATCATTGGGTATTTTTTTTACAACTACTGCTATGCTAAAAATTATTGTACAGATCGCCGTGGAGCAATAATTGTCAAGAGTAGCCTATCCTTGTCATGCTATAGAGAACTAATGGGCTAACCAAGTGAGTAAACCGAACTGACAGATTGAGACACTTCGGGAAACACAACCAAGAAAACTGAGGTCAAACAACTGATTCCTTTACCCTGAACATGGTAAATGGGGTGTTGACAGCTCATGAACAGTTTATGAGCTTATATAAACAGCAACCACAAACTGTATAATAAAAGTATGGAATTATAATTTTCATTAAATCATTACTTTTTTCATACAAGCTATATTCTAACACAACCTTTCATGGCAGGTGACACCACAGAGACCCATGATGTGGGGTGGAGTGAGAGCATGCACCGCCGTCTACAGGTGGGCGGCAACAGGCAGAGCGGCAGCAGCGATGCCGACCCTAGGCCTAAGACAGGCAAGGTGATTTGATTTTGATTTGTTATTTGGTTCTTCATCTTTGTCCAGCAGTGGGCTAATGATGACCGAAGATGATGATGATGATGATGTTTGTTAAAGTACAAACCATTGAAAACAATATACCGAGGATGACACATATACAATACCTGTATGTATAATTATGTATATAAACATTTATTTATAATGTGATCCTGAGTTATGTTTAAAACTCGGCAATATCTGAGAAACTGTGTATAACAATTTATGGCTTAGTCACCCCATTTTTAGTTATACAGTTACCTCATCCCCCAGACATCCTCAGCAGTGCATCCACACTGGTAGCAACCTCTTCCAGAGGAAGGTTGGGAAGCCCTCCACAAGCTCAGTCAAAGTTTTGTACGTTCCTAACCCTTTGAGGTGGCTGCACAACCGCATGGAACTTGCTACATTGAAGGCAAAATGGGATCCCTCCTTTGATCTTCAAGCATTCAAGTTTGGAGCAATTCAAGTGAATACAATTTATCTAGTTTTGTAGTAATCAATAAATATGAGTCCAGTGTTGCTTTCTGTGAACAATACATAATGATCATATTGTACTTTTGTTTCAATGTTCAGATTTGAATCTTTACTAATAATTCTAACATTTTCATAAACTTCTTAAAAAATATAAGCATATTAAGGGAGAAAGTACGTAAGTTTATCTGTAAAGGAAGAACAGAGAATGTGCTTGAGTGACAATGCTCAAGTTATTGAACTATAAGTAATCTAGTTTTGGAAATTGCTAAATCCATCCCTCATCCTGCCAGGCAATCTGCACCGTCACCGACCTTATGAGTCAGAGGGAATGGGGGGAGCTATGTGGCCTCCTCACCCAGAGCGCCATTGACAAACTTCGTTCCACCAAGTGGACCTATGATCAGGTAAAAACATTGTGCAGAGGGTTGTCTTTTGCTTCCTAAATCAGAAAATCCTCATTTTTTATATGGAGTAGTTTCACCAGAGGCCAATCTGCTGTTTACAGACCATTTTACATACTATCATCCCTCTGCAATTTACATTACCACTCCATCTCCTTTCTTTTTTGTAGGCCACATCATTGTGTCGAGCCGTATGATGCTCTCTCCCTTCCAGACAAACCATTGTAAACTATTCAAAATAATGTATGTTTTGACAATTCATACATTATTGACTGATGCCATTCTTAATTTTACTTTGCAGACCCACAACCTAGTCATGTGTCCAGATAATGTGCAAAGTGCCGTAATTAAAGATGTGAGGATGCATACTATTGTAGGTAAGCATAATCTTTCTTCAAATCACTGTTTAAGAAGTGACATAGACAAGCAAGTTTCCATTGAAGATACTGGTGCAGGGGAGAGGTCAAGATTACATCATGAGTATATTCAGTGTGCACCTTTAGTTAAGTTTTTATATCAATTATTTTGGTTCTTCTTTCAGATGAAAAGTATTGCGACATAGAAGTCCTCTTGATAGGGGCAAGGGAACCTTATAATGTGGACAAGCACTCTCTCATCCTAATTGAGTACCTGGCAAGGTGAGTGTTTGCTCTGTGTTGAAAAACAATACCCTGAACTGATCATGAATTTCAGATGGCTTTTAATCAAACACCCTATTACACTAACTTAGCAAATCCCAGCCTCAATACTAGGAAAGAGAATAAGGTAAAGTTGGAGGCATGTGTAGAGTTGCCCATGGCTTCAGTGCTAATCTCTGTTTAATAAAAAGTTCTAGACCCACCACTGTGCCAGACTAATGAGAGAGTATAGTTCTGACAGAGCCATGTTCAAAAACAATACTTGGGTTAAGATAGATTTTGGTGTAATTTGGGTTATTCATAATTGATGCCGTCAAAAGTAGATTTCCCCAAATGGCCCTAAGTTCTTAACTGGAAAATATGCATTACCTTATGATGAAAGGGACTTTGTCATGATACCACCGATGTTCGCAGGTTCAATCGAAATTTTGGTGAAGGAAGGCTGCCTGACTGGACGATTACCATGTTCAGATTGCACAACTTCCAGGCAGTGCCACAACGAAGTAGGACGTAGCAACAAGCTCAGGTGTCTGTTGTTGTATAAAACCCACAGAGGATAATTATGTATGAAGTAGAAACAAATATATTTTACAAACTTGTTTTTTTATTAATTTCATGGGTTATAACAGTCTATATGGCGACACAGGAAGCATACATTAGTTTACATTTTCTTGGTTATATTTCTAGTTTGAGTTATGTACAGCTTACATTAGAGCTTGGGGAAGGTGCTATATGGAGGGGCTGCAGGTCTGGCACACCACCACCCTCTTATCTAAAGGATATATCCTGGCGCGGCGACAGTGGGTGATCAGACATATGGCAGCTATGATGATCAGCGCCACGGCACCCACCACACTCGCAGCGATGATTAGGTACCTCGTCCAAGTATTAGGCTTCTCACTACCCTCAGCTGATTCTTCTCCCATCTCCTGGTGCTGTGCTGAGAACCGATTGGCTGCCGTGAAGGTTTGGGTCGTGTTGTCATCATTTGCTTCATTAGTGGGTTCATACGAAGCATCAGAGTGAACCACGTATGAAACAAGTGAATACAGGACATACAGGGAATTGATATGTGCACTGACCACTTCCTTGGATTTGGTTTCTGGAATATTCTCCTCCCTCGCCATTGCAACATAGGAAATAAGAGAGTACAGCGTATATAAAGCACCAATGGACGATCTAGTTGCATTCTGAACCATACTAGTTTCACCGTCATCTGGTAGCTCCGTGGTGACTAACTCCTCACTCACAGTCTCGGTCATATCATTAGCAGTGTCATCTTCGAGTAGACTTCCCTCCTTCTCTTCCTGCATCTCGTGTCTCGTTTCCGAATTACCATCACGCGGATTGACTGCACCGCTTTGAGACACGCTGTAGTGGACTTCGTTGCTCAATAAGTCTGAGGAATCGGTGATGGTGGTGTCTGGGGAGTCCTGGTCAGGGGAGGGCGTGGGTGTGGGTGAGGTCGCATCTTCAGGAGTGGAGGTACGGGGCAGACGACTTTTACCGGCCACAGGATTCACAGGGCCGGTTGTACTTGTGTTTACGGCGCAGCACGCGATCAGCACCACCATAAATATTCGATCAGCAAATGCCTTGACCGCCATCACCATAAGCTTCCCTGGGTAGACGTAACACAAAAATAACAATGAGAACAAATGCGACAAAGTAGGCCAGTTGGTAATGCACTGAATCCCCCCAATACACGAAGACTGATTGGTAAAAGTGACTAAGCGGATCAAATATAAAAATTTTGAACGCCAATGCTATACAGTTCCCATGCATAGAGGTACAAATACAAAAATAACAACAGTAAGAATTAATGGAAAGAAGTAGACCAATAGGCAATGCACTGAATCCCCCTAAAACACGACAACAGATTGCTATAAATGATTGGATGGATCATTTTATCGTCTTACATACGAACTCACCTTTCTACCGCTGCTCCTAAAAGATGTTCTGTTCGTCACTGCGAGGTGTTAGCGTCGCCATGCCCAGGCTCAACCACCGTTACGGAAATGCAGGGGAATTCGAATAATGGCTCGAGTAACAGAAGCAGTGGAGCAGTGGTAGTGTTATCCCTTATTCGTACATTATGTTGTTATGCCTCAAGTGGTGGTAGTGTTGTTCCGTATAAATGTTATTAGGGTATTAATAACAGTATTGTGAACCATTCATTGTGGAGCATCTGCTGGATATACGGTCAACGGCTTTGTATATTGCCGATGATGCCGTAGCTAATCCTCGCATTGTCACTGGAGTTTCTGGCGATTGCTCTCGAGGCATCGCACGAGGAGGCGAACCTTTGATACATGTCTCCTGGCCAAAGATTAACGTAGCCTACAGGTGTTTGGTGTTTGACTTTTCACATAGGGTACCTTGATAGAGCGTAATGCAGAATCACGGCGGATCTCGTCAAGAAGTCTTATGGTGGATTGGCTTGGCCTGCGGTGTTATAAGCTATGGATTCGCTCATCACGAGTACTATAGTCTATTCTCTGAGTGTCTCCAGCTCAGCCTACTAAAACGGACGAAACACAATTAACTATCAGCTTACTTGCAGCTTGTTGGTTAACAGATATCCATGGAAAGATGTAACGCAGAAAATATAATCGTTATGATCATCGAAAATATCAGTTTGTCTCATACTTTGCTATTAAAAAAAAACATACAAATATGGAAGGTAAAATAATTAGCTTGGAAGAAAAGGTTTATAAAGTTTGGCCCCTTCCATTCAGACGCAAAACCCAAACCAAGATAACCCAGCAGATCACTGTTCTGCTGAGTCATTGTGATCCGGTTCTTGGTTTGGGGGTTCAAGCGCTAAACGGAACACTCAAGACACAGAAACAGACCCACTAAAATGGAAGAGGCTATTTTGAAGTCTTATCGACGGTGGAGCTGATAGCAGACACAGCACGGACACCGTCATCTCTTGGAACCCTACAACTATGTGCCTCAGGACAGGACAGCAAAAACGTATGTAACAGGTGTGACCACGTACGTACCTGTCTACCTCCTAGACTCTTGCCTAGGGAAAAGGACCTCTTGGTGTGGAAAGGAATTCTCTCCCTCTCTCTCTCTCTCCACACACACATCTTCAGATATTTTGTCCATTTGTCTTTTTGTGTGTGTTCATTAAAAATCTGGATAGTTATATACATTTTATTAGGATAACAATACTCTGATTAGATGACAACAGTTATCAGGATTTCATACAGTTCACTTCAGGTAATAAGCATCGGTGTGGGCCCACTGTGGGGGGTATGGATTGAACCAGGCCGTGTGTGCCATTTTATACATGTTCCAGTTAGTACTCATAGCAGGGAGAAAACTTATTGAAAATTGAGCTGAGGTCTAAAATGAACCATTATGAAAATAAAGTTTATAAACATTATTTTTACAAAGTATTTCATTTTATAAATTAGCTCAATTTTCTACAGCAGTTTCTTCCAAATAATTACGCTTTGGAATATATGTATAAATGGATCAACAGGCGATATACATAGGCATGTGTAGTGGTCTGTCTGGTGCTGCTCAGGACACCTGCAGCGCCTTCATGGAGTCAATGAGTCTGTGGCAAATGTGAGCATTGCGGAACTTGTGGGCTTCTGTTTGTAGTAATTTCAAGAGTATATCAGGACAAATGTTCTTCATTACTTCCAGCCATTCTGGTAAAGAAAAGGAAACAAAATTACATTGGAAGAGTGGGATAATGGATCACAAAAATAATAAAACTCATGAGGAACACTTCATAAAACATTAACATTCACACTATGGAAGGTTGTAACTCTACATATTTATATAATTCACCCTTCTAAACCCTCTACACTTAAATCTAATATATACACCTTAGTTCCCATGCAATATTACATTCATCTTCAACTGGAACACCTATATACTATTATCCCTCTGGTATCACTCATACCAATTTATGCAACACTAAAGAAACATTAATTTCTTCTCAAGGGAGTAAAATCACCTTTCAGTTAAATCAACCTCCACCACTACCCTGCATTTACCTAGTGTGTGTTTGGTTACCTAACCTAACAAAACCCCAAACAGTTACTATAGGTCTTGACTCAGAAAATTCACATATGCTTCCTTACTAATGAGACTTTCTATATAACAAAGGGAGGTCATTCTTTGTTGATTTATACCATAAGGTGCTGGCTATCATGTGTTTGAAGATACCCTAAACTTAACCTAACAAAACCAAAACAGTTACTATTGATCTTGATTCAGAAATTTCCTATATGCTTCCTTACTAATGAGACTTTATATACAACAAAGTGGGGTCATTCTTTGTTGATATATACCTTATGGTGATGACTATCATGTGTTTGAAGATACCCTAAACTTAACCTAACATAACCTAACAAAAACAAAACAGTTACTATTGGTCTTGACTCAGAAATTTCATATATGCTTCCTTACTAATGAGACTTTCTATACAACAAAGTGAGGTCATTCTTTGTTGATATATACCTTATGGTGCTGGCTATCATGTGTTTGAAGATACCCTAAACTTAACCTAACATAACCGAACAAAAACAAAACAGTTACTAAAGGTCTTGACTCGGAAATTTCTTATATGCTTCCTTACTAATGAGACTTTCTATACAACAAAGTGAGGTCATTCTTTGTTGATTTATACCATAAGGTGCTGGCTATCATGTGTTTGAAGATACCCTAAACTTAACCTAACAAAACCAAAACAGTTCCTATAGGTCTTGACTAAGAAATTTCCTATATGCTTCCTTACTAATGAGACTTTCTATACAACAAAGTGAGGTCATTCTTTGTTGATATATACCTTATGGTGCTGGCTATCATGTGTTTGAAGATACCCTAAACTTAACCTAACATAACCTAACAAAACCAAAACAGTTCCTATAGGTCTTGACTCAGAAATTTCATATATGCTTCCTTACTAATGAGACTTTCTATACTACAAAGTGAGGTCATTCTTTGTTGATATATACCTTATGGTGCTGACTATCATGTGTTTGAAGATACCCTAAACTTAACCTAACATAACCTAACAAAAACAAAACAGTTACTATAGGTCTTGACTCAGAAATTTCTTATATGCTTCCTTACTAATGAGACTTTCTATACAACAAAGTAAGGTCATTTTTCGTTGATTTATACCATAAGGTGCTGGCCATCATGTGTTTGAAGATGCCCTAGGCTAACCTAATGAAATGGTTACAGAGGGTCATTTGTATTTGGTGTCTATCTATTGCTCAGATGTCTTGTTCCCTTTGACATCCTCTATTCAAACTTCAAGTCTGACACAATCACATCCATGGCAGCTTACCAGACACAGCCTTTTGCAACTCTTCATCAGGATCATCCAGGAAGATGAGGGCATCCTGACACAAGTCCTGTAGCCGAGCTGTGTTGAGGGTAATGTCATAGCCTTCAGGCAGGTCCATAAACAACACTGTCAGCACCTGGGATGCCTTCAGTCTCACCGCCCTCCCAACGTCATCCAGCCGTTTTATTAACTCTGTGATGAAGAGATTAGGTCTAGATGGTTACAATGGCTGTCATCCTCCTTGGCTGTTACTTGTAAAAACTATCTGTGCTTCAGATGCTGCTGTAAAAACCTACAACATTTTTTTAATATTCCTATGGCATAAATTGGTGAAGGAGTTCAGACATGACAAGTTGTGGAGACACTTTCTTATAGCAGTCATACAGTTATGAATACAATAGTTGTATCCTGTTCCAGCTTGATGGAAAAAGTTATTCAGTATTGAAAGGAACACTCACTGTCTGCCAGGGTGTGGAGTGTGTCTGGGTCAATGAGGAGAGGAAAGCTGGTGGCCACACACTGCACCACACTGCACGCAAACAGTCGTGTCATCTCGGCATCATCCTCAATCAACGCTGGCAGAAGCACAACACATTTTCTCACCTCTGGAAAGACCACTGGTGTGAGCTTTTGGAAAATACCAAAAAGGAAAGACTGACACTGTCTAGATGAGTCAATATATTTCAATCCTCCCCAACTCATACTTTCATTTTTGAAGTGCCATTCAATATGCCTGCCAATAAGTTTCCTGTGCCATATGATGTACTATAGTATGTTTCTGCCATAGGCAATGAATAATATTAAATGATGGTAAGGTCTTAACTTACCTTCTGTCATCTCCTGAGATGTCACTCCTGCCTTGCATGCTGCCTCTAAGCAGGCTATGGATGCTGTTCTCAAGGTTTCTGCTGTGGCCCCGGCACGCCACACAAGCAGCTCTCGTATGCAGTCTGTCAATAGGAAAAGGAAAAATGTAAAAACTTAATCATCATCACCATCCACCATACTCTATTTCATCTATATTCTTCATCTAAAGTGAGTGCAAAAAGTATGATATGAAGACATTGGTATCAAAATACCCAAGCTGTGCCTTACTGTTGACAAGGACTGGAAGCCATGCCTCCAGCTGGCCGCCAGCAGCTAGGGGCCGGTCCTCCATCACTAGAAGGTGCCTCAGCTCAGTCAGGCAGTGGAGGCAAACAAAGGGGTCTTCCTTCTTGGAGGTACATACTGACAGTATCTTTGTGAAAATCTCCAGATCATGACCAAGAGCTGGACCTGAAAAGAATTGCCGTTATACTTATTGAACTGCAGTTATGTTCTATTTAGTATAATTATTCCATACAATATATATCCCCATCATCACTGACTCCCCATTTTTTACACCCATACAATGATAGCCTTGCATGGAGCCTCACCTGCCAACTTCATGAGGACTCCAAACAATAGGTAGGATGGGGAACCTTCTGTCCAGCCACCAGTTGCCTCCACAAGCTTGTCCAAGACTCCTCTTGTCTCCTGGCGGTAAAGCTCCTCCTCCTCCTCATAGCCACAGTTCTTGGATAGCTCCCTCAATCCTTCCAGTGCTGCAGAGGCATTATTCCCAGAGGAGGAGGATGCAATGAACAACAACACTGAGAAGGCTTTGGAGCTGCACTCAGAAAGGTCACATTTTTGCAACAGAGTTCTCATCACACGAAGAAGAGCTTCTTGGTGTGCCTCTTCAAAGACATGCGTTACTTCATCTTCTGCTAGGACTGAGAGGAGCTCCATTAGGTGGGGCTGGAGGAGAGTGCTGCTGCTCCCCTCTAGCAGGGCAGCCAGCACTATCAAAGGTCGCTCTGCCTGACACCCTGTACTTAGCCTTGGCAACACCAGAGCCAGGTATACAGGAGGAGGCAAGAAGCAGCCCAGGTAGTGACCACATTCAATCATCTGTGAGAGAAAATATTTATTCAACTTTTGATAAAGCTGCCTCTAAAGGCAAAAATACATCAAAAGAAGTTCAAAAGCAAAACATAAATATAAAAAAGCACACAAAGCGCTACAAATTTACCATAAAAAGGATTGCTGAGGTCCTGCTACCAACCAAATGAAAACAATTTACCAGAAATATGAAAGACTAAGAAAACATTAGTTGAAATATGGCCATACAGTCTTGGTAGTGGAGGCCAGGCTCACCTGCTTCACAATGCTTGCCTCCTTGTCACCAGCCGCCAGACAGAGAGCTGTTAACACCTTCTCGGCATACTGAGTCACCCCAGAGTCGGCATTGAGGATAAGGACAGACAGAAGTTTAGCTGCCTGCAGTCTTGGACCATCCTGCCAGTCATCCAGGTCAGCCAGGAGAGCAGGAAGGATGTGATATAGATTTTGCTGGACTAGAATACGACATCCAATACCAGGGCGAACCTCTGCATGGAAAGGATGGGATAGGAGGTTTATTGTGTGGGTGTGGACAGGAGTTGACCACTGCCTAAAGCTGTGGTGTTACTGTGAATTTGTAAGAAGGGTAACATATATCTACACCTTAATGCCATGGTTATTAGATACTCTTATTCATTAATTATGGGACTACCTATAAATTCATATTGTAGCATAGAATGTACAGTCAAACCAGCTGACTTTTCTATTCAGATTAGCTGATGAATAAATATTTATGAACTTTCCTTAGATTGATTCTCACCTCCTGGCGGGTAATCTGTTATGGCCACATCAAAATCAATCTCGTACTTTAGTTGATCCTCATTTTCCTCTTCATATTTGTGGCCCACCTGTTCCCAAAGTTCTCTGGCCTTGCACAGCACATCTCTGTCTTCATCTTTGAGGCTAAATGAAAAAAAATGTATTATATACTTCCTCAGATACTCTTGCATAACTTCCAAAAGAATTTATGAAAATGCTCAATAAATACATTACAGAACTATATAAAGCATCAAAAATATTACAAGAAATATAATTATATACATTTAACAAAAAATATATGAATTCATTAATCTATTTTTTGCTAGTACGTCTATGGCAAAAGATAAATGTTCAAGTCATGAAACACACCCGAAGAGAATCAGCGGCAGGATGCGGGGCCAGTAGGAGTATCTGTCTGGCATGTGGAGAGCAAGACTGCCGCCCACCTGCACCAGGGCCAAGCGGACTTGTGGCAGGTCCATGACACACTGAGCCAGGGGACCACTTACGTCTTGAATAGACTTGCCATCCCCGTACAACAGAAGGTCACCTGAAGTGAGAAAGTAAGTTACCATAATGTTGTTAACCTTCTTTTCTAGTATGATAAAAGAACTTGTTGATTCTCTTCATTATTACTGTCATTATCAAATCACTCTTTAATGCCAAACAAATAAGATTTTGTAAGTATAACAGTAAAGCCAAGATGAACAGACATTAAATGTACTGATAAATATCTAGAATTACACCCATTATAATATGGCAAAGCAGGCATATCTTTTATATATTTTTTGACAGTAGGCTATGTATTTAAAAAGTTTACTAATTTCTAAAAGTAGCAACGTATTATTTCCCAAACTGAAAACTAAGTGAAATCTTATGCACAAACATAATATATACCGATCACTGAAATCAGAGGGCACACAAGTTTGTCCCAGTACCTAAGGCGTTGATGCAAGCTATCCTGTTCTTGAAGCGCTGGTGCTGGAGAGCCTTCACCAGCGACTTGACCAGCGACTCAGACTGCAGATGAAACTTTTCCCGCGTAGCCCTGGCAAAGCAGCTCACACACTCCGCAGCAGCCTTCCTAACCTCTGGGCAGCCATCCACAACCACCTCCTTCAGAATACCAATAATATCCTCCATGTAGGGAATCATCTGCCCCTCAAACTGCATGGTGAGGGAGGAGATCATTTTGACGTGTAAAAGTCGGACATCTTCACTCTCCTCGATGATTGGAATGGTAGCCAGGCGGTGGTGGATGACGGGGATGAGGTGGATGAGCTGGTCTGCCTTGAATAATGTGTCTTGGATGAACCCGAGTATAATTTCAGAGGTCTTGATTCTGTTCACCTCACTCTGATCCCCCAAGCATGTGACGAGGTGCCTCAGGGAAAACTCTAATATCTTCCCCTGTGTCTCTCTCTCGGTCTCTGGCTCCCTTTCAAATGATAGATTATGGAGCCTTTCGAGGGCTTTTCTCCTCTTTGCCTTGTTCGTGTGCTGTAGTTCACTTAAAATGGAGTTTAATTCGGTGATGTACGCGTTGGGTGCGTCCTCGGTCGCCATGGTTGCAAGAATGTCAACAACTGTGCTACTAATGGTCAAGATCCCACTATATCATTAAAAGAGGCCTATTACTGCAAGGAAATGAGAAAAATAGGCTCAGTTCTACTCCAGCAAATAAAGTTCATCCCCCAAATTGACCCCAGAGAAGCACCGTCCCCATACACAACTTTGCTAAAAAACTTTGCTAATGGTTAAGATCCCACTATATAATTAAAAGATTCCTATTACTGCAAGGAAATAAGAAAAATAGGCTCAGTTCTACTCCAGCAAATAAAGTTTATCCCCCAAAATTGATCCTATAGACAGGTACCGCCCCCATGCACTCACATTTGACTAGATTATTGTAGGACTTTTGGGCATTTCCCGAGGTACTTTTATGACCCTGGTGGTAGTTTGACCCTTCTTCTGTATTATGAGGGTGAGAAAAAATCATGAAAACCCGATTAATCTCTATTACGGCCTTTGGAAAGAGTTGACATGAGAGGTGGAATTTGATACAACTCTCATAACTGCTTCCATTTCCATTCTTGTGTGGTTGTCGTTCGTTATTTCCTTACTAAACCCTCTATTATATCGTGCAGTATGGCTTCCTTCCTCTCTGTATATATAATTTCTACGATGTATGTGGCATTAGAAAACGTCAAGTGGGTGCCGTTACAAATACGTATCATGTTGTTTACATGACTAATGGAAGGGTGACTGACTGCAGAATCAACTCCACAATATTCATCGTTATTAAGGTAGGAGGAGGCTCATCTGCATACATAATGAGAGGCAGAGAGCGGAGTTAATAGCAGGAGTAGTGATGGTAATGGCAGAGAGGAGTGGGCTTAGAAGAAGAAGAACTACACATTATTCATCACTATTAAGGTAGGAGGAGGCTCATCAGCATACTTAATGAGAGGCAAAGAGCGGAGTTAATAGCAGGAGTAGTGATGGTAATGGCAGAGAGGAGTGGGCTTAGAAGAAGAACTACACAATATTCATCACCATTAAGGTACGAGGAGGCTCATCTGCATACTTTATGAGAGGCAGAAAGCGGAGTTAATAGCAGGGATATTGATGGTAATGGCAGAGAGGAGTGGGCTAGGAGATTAGAGGAGGACAACGGGGCGATCTGCACGGTGTTGGGGCTGTATGGAGACTAAAAGAAAGAGAAGAATGGTAAAGCTGGCAAAAGTGTTCCTCGCGCAGTGCTGGGAAAAAAAGGGCACATGCTTGAATAAGTGAAAATTAGTGACTATTTCAGTTAAGAAAGTTACGTAATACTGAAAAGGAAAGTGTAAATAAGAAGAAAAGAAGAACGAGAGGAGGAGGACCTAAGAAGCTATACAAAGCGATACAGGTCAAAAGAAGAGCTCAAAGAGAACTAGTAATTTGAGGACCGTGAGGGGTGAGGTGTTTCCTGGGTGACAGTTCGCAAGAAAAGGTGGAATTATTTACTGAGCATTGCTGTGTAAATAATGTCGAGGTGTGATATTTGGCAGCAACTAAGTTTTCACGAAGTTTTGTAGCGAGCAAATTGACAAAGTTAGTAAATGTTTTGACCCATTGCTGCTTAACCTGAATTTTGCTTTCATTGGATTTCACTGAATTGTAGCCACAGAGTTAAATACATAGAGGATTCCCAGAGCCTGGATATTGAAGCTACTAGCGGCCATCTTAGGGTGACGGATGGCGAGACGGAGAGAAATTTAACATCACATATTTATGTCTGCTACTGCTATTATCAAGTTAGCAGCACCTCGGCGATCCTCTGTCAGATAGACTTGTTATTTTCTTGTCCATTTCTTACCCCTGATTATTGTTACATTGGTACATGTCATATACCATCTGAATCGGAAAGATGTGCTGAATTTGAAACTGTAAGCGAAAATCTAATGCAATAATAAGTACATGAATGACAAGGAGTTGAAGCAAAAAAGGTGAACAAAAATGTTTATACGCTACCATGTATTTTTATCATTTTATTGTAGGTATACCGAAGTGCAATAAATTTGTGATGATGATATGCAGCAATGTCTCATCAACACTATGATTGGCTCAGTTTTCCAAAATATGATAATGGTGGCTAGCTAATAGTGGTTAAGTATAAACATGTGGAATCATGGAAAGGTCGCCACTCCGTCACCCTATGGCGGCCGACCACAGAGTTACAGGCAGGGGCAGTGGCTTCACCTCTCACCGTGGCGAGAGAATGGAGTTGAACCCTCTAGTGTATAACTCTGTGATTGTGGCAGACACTTTTTGTTCCACTCCTGTAGCTTGGTGATGTCTTCTCGTAGGAAATTCACAGTCAACGGGTAAATTAGTTAAGAATCATTTGTAAACTAACATAACCCCACTTAAACCTAACAGATAGTAATGGCAAGACCGAAACCTGTTAAGTAGCCACATGAAACTAAAGTGTGTACTGGAACCGACAGGAGATAGACATAGACAATACAATAGTGAGCTACATGTAAACATTTCTAGTTTTAAGCTGGAAACAAAGAGATCAATAATTAAAGGACACAAAGGAAGGAAGATTAAGGTGTAAAGATATAAGAAGCGATTCAAAGCATCAGACTCCAAAGAAACCGTTGGGAAAACTACAGATCATATTCAGTGGTTAATTACTAAATATATTCCGGTGTGAAGTTTCCTAGTTTAAGTACCGCACAATTAACCAGGAAATAATAGAGATAGGTCTCCTCCCAATTCTAACTTTCCTTTGCCTCAGTAATAAAATCTGACTCTGATCTTCCACAGCAAAAGGAATGGCAGGGGCCTTCCGCTACAAGATATGGGACCCTCCTCTCATAATATCCCAGATCATAACAATGCAGGTAAGATGTTGGAAGTGGACATATTATTATTTTGGTGGTGGGGCACTTTTAATTCATTTTCCTAGCAACGAAACAACATAACCTATACTTCTGCAACTGCATTTTAAATAACTAAATCAGAATATGCTTTTCTTTTCTCATCTAATGACCTATAGGATCATTTTACCATATCCACCCATTGTCTTGTGTGTTTCAGGCTGTTTTCTATGTTGGTCTTGGGATCTGGGTGGCCTCACTGGACCTCTTCACTGGCCATCACCGTTCACTTGACAGTCTGTTCAAATACCAGGTGAGGGAAATTTGCATATGTTGGTCCCTGTGGCTGTGGTACAAGGAACACCAACAGTTTTCTTGGTATTAGTGACTAGAGCTGCACTGCTGGACATGGTATAGTAGTGCTGGAGGGGTAGCTAAGGAGATTGACCACATCCATATTAGTACTCACTGGAGGATCCTTCAGAACTGTAGGTTTCTCAGGAATGCAAAGTTAGGCTTCAGTCCTGCTAAAGGTTATTCATATTTCATCACAACTCATAATGTGGCTAGCTAGTGGGTAGGGGTAAAATGTTAACTGTTCTTTCTTCCACAGGAACTGCAAGTGAAAGAGGTGCATGGAAGGACAGTAATGGCAGCCTTCATCCTCAATGCTCTCACCAGGTACAGTAGTCCTCATCCTCCTCATATTCAATTTTTGGCAGTATTTTTTAAGTGTGTATAGAAAACTATCTCATAACATTTATAAAGCTTTGAGATATTATATTAATCCTTTGTTGCCACTTACCCTTAGGATTAGTGAAATGGGTAAGAAACATCACATAACATTTCCTCTTTATCTACAGCTCCCTTGGCCTATGGAAGGTGGTGCAGAGGACCAAGCAATGTCTGGACTTCACAGTGACAGCCCACGTGATCCACCTTTGTGCTAGTTGGTGGTACAATGGTCACCTGCCATCCCAACCCTCAGTGTGGCTCCTCAACCTGGTCACCATCACCCTCATGTGTGTGTTGGGAGAGTACCTGTGTATGCGTACAGAGATGCAACACATTCCTGTTCTTGGCTCCTCCAAAGTAGATCTGTGAGTGTGTGTGTGTGTGTATGTGTGTGTAAATGTGTCTGTGTGTGAAGAAGATTTGTAATGTTTTTGTCAACTTTTTTTTTTAAGTCCTTTGTTTCAACAACTGGAAAGTAGGTACTCATTTATTTTGAATATAGAATGTTATACTTTTATCATTCATCAGTGCATTTTGTTCTATTTATAAGCATTATGTATTCATGACTTTTCCTATAAACTTATTTCAATTATATATAACAATGAGAAATGTGAAATTATTTTTCCTAATTTTTGTGATAAGGTTGGGATGAACACTTGTCTAAAATATTTAATCAAACTTCATTACTCATTTCTATTGTGCATACAAATATCTCCCTTCAACAATATGACCATGCATACACGTATCAAATCAAGAATACTCACATAAAAATAAGTACATGTGCTATGTATCGTATATTTAACCAGTTTATAATTTGTTCTACTTTGCTTAATGTTTGCTTAAACTAAGTCATGATATGCCCTATCATCTATTAAATATTATTCAGTATCTTTAAAGCATCATACATCATGAATAACAACAACAAACTTATCATCTCAGACATTGTTGATAAGCACCTGAACAATATATACATACAACTTCCATGGAAATTACACAATCACATCAACAACAACAATAAAATTAGACTTTAAATCAAATGCGGAGAGGAACATAAATTCTTAAAAGGTCTGTGTGGCATATCTGAACCATTTCTTGGAGGCATAGCAGGATTTATTGACACACAGGGGACAGTTGTGCAGGAACTGCTCAGAACACTTCTGGTCACTATTCAGGTGTTTGCTTGCTACATCCACCAATGCATCAATGAACAGAGGGTGGTCATTGGGTGCAGCACAGCGGAGGATAGTCTCGGCCCCAACCTGTCGAGCATGAAAGAATGGTTAAGATTTTGTGTTACTCTGAAGAAGTGAGAATGGTACCTAGTCAAGCATAAAAGAGACCCAGCTCACCTCCTTTCCAACATCCTGTGCATACTCAATGTCCAGCTCATGTAAGGTTTCAATGTGGTCGCTGGTGAAGGCAATGGGCACCAGGATCATGTTCTTTCGGCCCCGCTGCACCAGACCTACAGGAGCACCACCCCAGAAAGAGAAGAGTGAGAAGAAGAAAAGTGAACCTTACTGATATAAATTTTCAGGTATACAACTTATTTCATTACATCATAACAATTATGAAAGCAAATGAAATAGCTTCTGTGGTCAATCTTTGTTAAAGGAACACAAAGTAAATGTCACAACCTTTAATAGCATCATCAGTGGCAGGGGAAAGCCATGGCAGTGGTCCCACCTTGCTCTGCCATACCAGCCGGTAAGGATTGCTGTAGCCCAGCTCCTGCATCACCAGCTGCACCGTGGCTCCCACCTCAGCAGAGTAAGGGTCACCTCGATTGACTTGCTGTGAAATGTACAATTGTGAAATTCTACTCCTAATGTCTTTTGTTATTAGGTAAAGTAGTGGGTGTACTTATTTTATATATGCATCATATTATTACACCTTCAATGAACTTCAGTAAACTAGTAATAAAGGTAATATACTAATATCTGGAAGAGAATAGTCAAAGGGGCAGTAGCCAGTTAAAATAACTCACTCTGAGAGGTAGGGAGTGAGCTGAGAAGAGAATGAAGACATCTTTCCGCTTCTCAATTGGGAACTTCTCCAGTTCTTTCTTTATGTTCTCAGCAAAGCACTTGACAAGGAAGGAGTTGGTGCCCCACCGATCGATTACACTCCACTTGAGCTTTGTTTCTGCGGGCCTGTAAGAAGGTAACCTTAGCCTACTGAGGATCACGGTCATTTTTTCTAAACAAGTCATATTTCATAAACCCTTCATTTTACTACCTCATTATTCTGAACCCTTTATGTAGAGTCATAGATGAGCAAGGTGTTGTTACCTGTTGGCGTAGAACTTGTGGATGGCATTCATGCTGGAGCCAGTGGTGCTACAGCTGTATTGTGGGTACTGAGAGAAAGCTACACAATTCTCAGCTCCCTCCCTGTTACGTGGGGAAGACAATCTTTAGAAAACAAATATTGGCTTCAGTAAACTCGTAAATTTTATTTGATAATACTTATGATATGATGCTCCTATAAATATATGACAGGACTTACTCTTCTATTTGCTGGAGTGTTGCCTCAGTAAGGGGGCGAGCGTATCTGAAGCCAACATAATGCTTATGGGGTGCAGTTTCAGGACACAGTTTATCTAGCTGCTCACACATCAACTTTCCCTGAAGTAAAAAATCAAATATCAGTTGGCACTGATTTAATTACTCGGTTCTGACTTATAAAAGCAAGAAATGCTACTTGGCTGCTGATATAATACATCTTAATAAGCTTAGTAGGCACTTAAAAATACATATATATTTTTTTTTTCTCTTCTTCTCTCTAGGTTTACATGACTGCTTGATATTACGTATTTCATCATGTGGCATATTAACCTGTAAATCTGTCCACTTAAAAATGGGTGATCCTCCTCCAATTTCATCATACTTCTGCTGAATACTTGGGGTTCGTCTCTTGGCAATCCAGGGGCCCATGCGACTGCCAGGTTAAAATATCATACAGCATCATCAGACATGAGCATGCTCTTTGCTACAGGAGGCTTCCCTTAGGGTCCTCGAAAGACAGAGTGATTAAACACATGTAACCTTTCTATGAGGGTTCCTTTCCTTACTCTTAATTATTGCCATTATTGTAATATATATTTGATCAGATTTATTTAGTTCTGGACAGAGCAGCACAAAGAAATACTGTTTGAGGTGCTCCCCCCCAAAAAATATTAACCCCCCCTCACCTCTGGAAGGGCAGCTGAATAATGTCCCTATCTTTGAACAGCTGCAGAAGGAAGTCATGCACTTCGTCCAGGTTGCGTGGGCCCCCCATGTTCAGCATCAACAATGCAGTTTTGGGCTGCACTGCCTCCTTCTGGGCTGCTGCTTCAGCCTGTTGTGCATCCCTGGTAGAAGTACTGTGCTGCCTCCCTGCCACCTGCATCCCACCTGTGGGGTGTTAGGTTTACAGAAGCAGTTGATATTAAAAAAATATAAGGTAAAACTGGGTTCATACGCTGATTATATCATGATAAAATATATTTATGGCTGATTTACTGCGTGTGGTGAAGGGTTGCAGCACTGTGAATCTAAAAATTGGATCATTGATACCAGCTGCGATGGAGGGATACATTTGACTAATTAGATGATTGTTCAATTTAAATAAGAACGTAAGAACATAAGGAGTCTGCATGTTGCTATATGCCAGCAAATTTTAACAAGGCTAGCAAAAATATTGGAGAAATCAATATAAACGGTTAATTGATATATATATAGAAAACATGGGGGGACTGTAGCCCCCTTAGCCCCCCGAGAAATTACGGCCCTGTACTTGATGAAGACTGCTATCAGCGACTATTATTTTTTATACCACAAAAATTGATTGATTGATTGACAGTTTATTGTTGCAAGTAAACAACAAAGGAGAAGGGAGGAACATGCCATCCCAACCCCCAGGCAGTACATAGTGTGATTATACAACTAGGGATACATGTGGAAGTAGCACCAGGAAACTAAAAAGATACAATGGTAGGGGACAAGTGATAAAAAAATAAAGGCCTTGATTTAGTCAGGGAAGTAGAAATAAGGGAATGAACATATGAAAAAAACCCTTGACGCAACCAACCGGCGGCTAACAGCAGGCGACGGAGTACACCTTGATTACCCTTAATTACACGATGTACAACAACACTGTACTCTAGCATAACAAAGCAGGTGGCAGCTACTTACACAGGGGCCTCAGGAACTGCCTTAGTGTTACAATTTTCTTCATTTTCCAAACTTTTGACGTCCCCGGCTGCTGACGTAAACAATGCCTCTTCTTCTTCTTCTTTTGACCTGTTCCACTTTGTATCGCTTCTTAAGTCCTCCTCCTCAACACTTCTATACTTCACACCATACACTTAGTTACCTCACAGTGCATACTTATATACCCTTCATCCTGATGTGTTACTATTATAAGACCTTGCACTGTTATAATTCACGATTGCCAGATTATCGTACTCAGAGCATAGTGTTTACCGGTTTCTGACGCCTAACTATTGCCAAGAAACATCAGGAATGAACTACTTTAACGCTAAATATAAATTAATCTCGTTATTGGAGACCAGGAGATAGATTTGTGGTCGGAAGTCGGTATATATAAGTGGCTGAGTACGACAATCTGACAACGTTGGAGTGTTATTCCGTTTGGCCGCAAATATATGATTATAATGAATGTTCTATTATATTTTTCGAGACTTTATTCCACCTTGATGATTTATCTGTTTCTTTTTATCGAGAATCATGCACCAAAGAGTATGTCTGAAGATGGTACTACCTCACAATAGTTTGGTAAGGTGTTTGTGGAGGGGTTTTCAACGAGTGTCCTTCCGCGTGTGAATTTTGTTTACTATTTACTCGAGATACAATACACTGTAGTTGGTGAGGCTATGTTTGTGCCATGGAGTGACACGTTTTACTTTAATTATAAGGGGCGGGGCCTTCTCTCTCTCTCTCTCTCTCTCTCTCTCTCTCTCTCTCTCTCTCTCTCTCTCTCTCTCTCTCTCTCTCTCTCTCTCTTGTTATATCAAAAATCCTTCAAAGTTAGTTCCTTCCCACACTTTCCTTCACTCGATCATTACTCCTCATTGCTCATGCTTCCACATTTATATTTTAGCACCCATACTATGAGAACATAATTGTAATATATGTGTGTGGTATTCAGGCAGAGGTAATGGCTGGAATTATAAAGGAAAAAAAAGTATATATTCAGCCTGTCCTAATTTCAAGTTTAACACAATATGGGTATGACTGATTTTACTTGTTGTTGTTTTTCTTGGTTGCTCTGTCTCCCCATTCTCCAAATTCCTTGTGTGCTTATATGACATCGATATAAGAAAGAGTCGATCATGTTGCCTAAATCGCAGTGAATTGATGCACCGCGATTATCATGGAACTATAAATATAGGTTCCTGGGGCTGGACTCTGACAGATGCGACCATAGATCGATTGATTGATTGATAGTTTATTGTTGCAAGTAAACAACAAAGGAGAAGGGAGGAACATGCCATCCCAACCCCCAGGCAGTACATAGTGTGATTATACAACTAAGGATACTTGTGGAAGTAGCACCAGGACACTAAAAAGATACAATGCACGGTTCAAGGACACCAAGGTCAGCTAAGAGCTTGTGAATCTTTCTAAGATACGATTTGGCCGGAATGTTAGGGGTGAGCTGAAAGTTACCAAGAGCCTGCCTTAGCTGAGTGTCCCCATGACAAATCATGCGGCAGACTGTGCGGCAAGTAATTTCCTGGATTCTGCAGACAACACTGGGCAGTTCCAACTCAGCTCGGGGGACTTCAAGTTTTGCCGTCTTGGGACAACCCAGAATGATCCGCATTGCCTCATTTTGTATGAGCTCCAAGGGCTTCAGCTCGGAAGGGCTACAACGTACCAGAACTGGTGCAGCATAATCAATCAGAGACCGGATTTACATAGATTTACATAGAAAATCAGACCACACAGACCCCATGGTCCAGACTAGGTGGTCTGTCCTTAAACCTAAGTGATTCTACATTAATCAGAAGGCTCCAAAACGATGCATTTCAACTCTAGTTGATATTAAGTTAAAGGAAGTGACGGTCGAGCTTGTTTTTGAAGGAGTCAATCGTGTTACACTGGACCACTGATGGTGGGAGCTTATTCCATTCTCGCACTACAACGTTAGTGAAGAAAAATTTGGTGCAGTCTGAAATTACTTGTCTACATTTGAGTTTTACGCCATTGTTCCTCGTACGCAAAGTGTTGATCTGTCTACATTCGTGAAACCATTAAGTATTTTAAAAAATTCGATCAGTTTTCCTCGGAGGCGACGTTTCTCAAGAGAGAACATGTTAAGGGTGGAAAGCCTTTTTTCGTAAGATTTGGTTACGTCATAAACCGTGAAGAGGTCGTTATAAAAGGTTAATAGGCTTGATAGGCAGGATCTTTTGTTACGGAAGCCGTGTTGTGAGTCCCCAATTAATGAGTGGCTTTCAAGGTAACTCACAATTTTGTCTCTAATTATGCTCTCAAGTAGCTTACCTACAACCGAAGTTAGACTAATGAGCCTGTAATTACCTGGTACTTTTTTGTCTCCTTTCTTAAAAATCGGTGTCACGTTAGCCTTTTTCCAATCTGGGTTTTTTTTTCCTCTCGTTTTGGACACTCCTTTGACCTCTGTTCGGGAGCAGTGAGTAGTGTTTTTTTTTTTTTTTTTCATTTACGCCCGTGAACTGTCTCCTTAGCTGTATTAAAAAAAAAAAAAAGGATGATGCCTTGTCGCAAGGACATATTGAATACGGTTACATAAGAACATAAGAACATAAGAACGCAGGAGTCTACAAGAGGCCGGTAGGCCTGTACTAGGCAGCTCCTTTGACCCTAAGCTCCCGTGTATCTAACCCCACCTAATATCACTGTCCATGAATTTACCTAGTCTATTTTTGAATGTGACAATTGTATTGGCACTCACCACACGACTGCTAAGCCCATTCCACTCATCCACCACCCTGTTAGTAAACCAATTTTTTCCTATGTCCCTGTTGAATCTGAATTTATCCAGTTTAAACCCATTACTTCGTGTCCTACCCGGTTCTCTTACCAACAAAACCTTATGAATGTCTCCCTTATTAAAGCCCTTCATCCATTTATAAACCTCGATCATGTCTCCACGCACCCTTCGCCTTTCTAGAGAATGCAAGTTTAACTGTTTGAGTCTTTCCTCGTATGGCAAGTTTCTCAACCCCTGAATCATCTTAGTCATCCTCCTCTGCACCGATTCTAACATTTTGATATCCATTCTATAGTAAGGTGACCAGAACTGAACCGCATAGTCAAGATGAGGTCTAACTAATGCTAAATATAGTTTGAGGAAGACTTCGGGGCTTCTGTTGCTTACGCTCCTTGAAATAAATCCCAGTACCCTATTAGCTTGATTTCTAGCTTGAATGCATTGTGCCCTTGGACGGAGATCAGAGCTCACTAAGACCCCTAAATCCCTCTCGCACCCAGACCTGCTTATGAGAGTATCATTTAAGCAATAGTTGTGTGAGGGGTTGTTCCTACCTACACTCAGAATACTGCACTTCCCTACATTGAACTCCATCTGCCATTTATCCGCCCAGTCATACAATCTGTTGAGTTCACCTTGGAGAATACTAGCGTCCTGATCCGACTCAATTACTCTACCGATCTTGGTATCATCTGCAAATTTACAAACATCACTACTAATTCCTGTATCTAAGTCATTGATATAAATAATAAACAAAAGTGGACCTAATACCGAACCTTGTGGGACCCCACTCGTAACACATCCCCAGTCAGATCTTTTACCATTGATTTGCACTCTTTGCTTCCTATTGCTAAGCCACGCCTTGACCCCGCCTTGGTTGTGAGGGGGGAGACTATTTCGCTCTTTGTTTCTTTGAGCAGAGTAGGATATACTTTGTCAGGTCCAGGACTTTTATTTGTATAAAGTGATTGGAGGGCTTTCAAGACCATCGGTTGATATTTCAAAGTTAGGCAATGCATGCTCGGGATTTACATTAGTACTGGTGTTGGTGGTAGTGGTGGGAGGACTGTTAGTATTAAACACCGAGGAAAAGTAATTACTTAATAGGTTTGCAACGTGTTGGCTGTCAGTCACTAGTGCACCGTCGCTGTTTGTTAAGGGTCCAATTCCACTTCTGATCGCCTTTCTGTTGTTTATGTAACTGAAGAAGGATTACGGATTATTTTTACAGTTGGCCGCAATAGTTTCTTCATATCTAAGCTTTGCCTGACATACTAATCTTTTTACTCGTCGCCTAGCATCATGGTAAAGTCTAATGTGTTCGGGCGTGCTTTGCTCTTTCTTTAGCCTGTAAAACAATTTTCTCTCCTTGACTGAATGTTTAATTTCGCTGTTAAACCAAGGTGGGCTTTTATTAGTGTTACTTCGCTTCTCACACAAAGGGATATATAGATATATAGAACATCCTGAGAATGGGAATTCCTGCTCCACGACCCCTGTTCATTATAATCAGTTACCGTTTTTCTCACCCGATGTAATGAGTTTGTCAAGGAAATTCTCTCTCTCTCTCTCTCTCTCTCTCTCTCTCTCTCTCTCTCTCTCTCTCTCTCTCTCTCTCTCTCTCTCTCTCTAATTGTACTATATGCTGGTTGACGGTAAATAATGATAAAATAGCAAAGGAGGAGGTGGGTGTGTAAGCCCCGAAAGGTTTGAGAATATGGGCGCGACGAGGGATTTTATAGATCCGGGCAAGGGCAAGGAAGGAGGATATGTCAGCCGGGAGTGGGAATGCCCGCACTTGTCTCTCCCTGACGTCACTGTTACTTGTGCCCTCGTCACCACCTCAGTCAGTCCCTGCCCCTCTCACAGCCCTAATACTGACCCAACCCCCTGCTTCCTCCCTTTCCCCCTCAGAGAGAGAGAGAGAGAGAGAGAGAGAGAGAGAGAGAGAGAGAGAGGTTCTCCTTTCTCAAGAGAAAGTGAATTAAACGCCTGTCATATTGCTTCGTTTTCCCTGCAAGCACTACTCGTGTTTCTTTATTGTTCGCCTGGAGATACGTTTCTCTTTTTCCGAGACGATGTACGTACGAGTCCGCCACTGGCTGTCGAAACTGTGACCTCCATTCCTATTGGCTGCCTCTTGGGTGACGACATCAAGATGACAGACGCTGCGAACTGCAAAATTATCCCTCTAAAAATTAAACAAATATATCACATCCCTTATAGTACAATCTTGTTTTATTACCGAGAAGGCGCTATTTTCCAGTGATAGAGACAGCGTGTGATAACTGAGTTTCTTCGACTGGGATGGATTTTATGGCTCGCAAGCTGGCAAGACTTTCAGGCGGATCTTGGACCTGTAAAGCCTTGAGAGACCGATCACGTCTGGCTATGGGGGAGTGGGGAAGTGTACTGCTGTGACCAGGGGTATGAGCTCCTCTCTTATGTTAACCCTAGCGTGTGTTACAGAACTCTTACAAGAACTGTCGCATGGGAAAGCGGTTATATGTGTACCTAAATATGAATGTAAGAAAGTCCATTTGTAAGAAGTGTGCCGGGTGGACCTAGTGCCAGTCCGTAGCAGTTACAGATGTGGTTGTTTACCTATAAGGATCTTGGTGCCTCGCCATTCCGCCTCACCAGGACCTGAGGATGTGATTAGTGGTTGGTGGATGTGGTGAGGTTGTGCTGGAGTGCACGTGTGATAGGCTTGGCCTTGTGGTATACTTGAGTCACCATGGAATACTGTCGTGTACTCAGGGTTACTCTAAGCCTCCTGCCTCTCCTCCTCCTCCTTCATAATAGTTCTCAAGGTGAGTGAGTAACAACTGCTGTGTCACCCATTCCTCCCTAACACTTTTTTTTTAATCCTTACAGCTGAAATCTATACAAAGTGAAGATGATAATAATCCTTTATGTGTTCTCTGTCACGACGGGAACTTAAATATAATATGCTATACGTGTTATGTTCTTTTCTCGCAATTCAGTCGTAAGTATACGTTGAAATTCAAGGTTTGTACTTATTACTGAATCGAGCTCAAGCTTATCTTTTTATAAATATCTTGGTTTCAGTTACAAATGTTCTCCACTCTTGACACAGAACCTTCTTAAGTTCTTAGTATCATCTAGCATAGGTTCCCCTCCTCTTCCCCATCTCATAGCTCCACAGCGTGACGTAATTATTAGTCTGGCTCACGGACAAGCCTGAGAGACTTCAATGCTCTGCTAAGGATCCCAGCCACTTCCTTATGAGTCTCCCATGACTATGGTATTTGGACCTGATACATCGCGACAGGATAAATGGTACAACTGAAGTCATCATTTGAAGATAAATTGATGAAATGAAAGAAAGGATCGATTTACTGTATTGTTTTCGTTATTATCACCCGAAGTCAATAACACAAGAGTAAAATAGGAGGTTAATTATGCAGTAGATCTCGATGTAAGGGGCCTCTGCAGCAACCAACTTTTATAAATGGCACCTTGCAACACACACACACACACACACACACACACACACTGACTTTCTCCATCACAGGAATCAAAGTACCGTTGGATTACTTCAAGATGTCATTCACCTTTTTACGTCGTTAGTTCATCATCATTTCTTTATGCGTTCCAAATACAGTTCACGACCTACATTATTTCACATCCAAACTCTTTCCTCCATCAGTTCATCTCAAGCTTCCATTTGTCTTGCGTTGTGGCGCCGTGACCACGTATACTTCAATAAATCGATCAATCCAGATATATCTACTCGTATGTGGTTATCTGTGTTCTCCGACGATGCCCGACTGCAGCTAACAGTAAAAAAGAAAGGTGGATGGAGGAGGCAGGATGAGTCAGTCGAGGGCTCCGAGGCAAGGACGGAGACGAAGAGGAGGGTATCAAGGTTGCACGTAAGAACCGGCTCCCTGCTTGCACGCCCCCTGCCCCATGCCTCCCTCCCTACCCACGTCTGAGAAGAATGTGGGCTGACCTCTCCTCTGTAACTGGATATGAACTACTGACCAACAACTACTCGAGAGGCTACTTCTACTTGCCACAAATTCTCCACTATTAAGAGATGCCTGCTTATTATTTTTTTTCTTCTCATTTTATCTCCTCTTTTTGCCCGCCCGCGTGCCTGCCTTGTGTCCGTTGCTGGAGGTCATGTGCGGTTAGTCACGCGTTTCATGACTCGCCTTGCCGAATCTAGATCAATTGTGATAAAGGTTTCTTAACACCAAATATGTACAGAATACTAAGCAGTCCTTGAGAAACAGTGATGATAACGAATGCGGAAAACATTGGGCAGTGTTGTTAGATGCTTCAGCTAATTTACCTTCTCTCAGAGTTGTCATCGCAAATAAAACTTCGCCATATATATATATATATTTTTTTTTATACCAGAAACAGTATTATGGTTTACTGATACAAGAATGAGTAGCTTTATTTATATAGTGTATCTGCGGGGAAGAGATGCAGGCTTGCCATTCCTTCGTGTGCGGATGGAGCCTCAAACCTGTTAACGCTGAGAAAGAATGGCAGAATATTTCCTCTTCCCGTTACGAGGAATGGAGAACGTGCAGCTAACGGTTGTCATTTCCGCTGCAATGAGGGCTTCTTCATACACTTTCTTCCCGTCATTGTTTTGTTATATGTTTCTACTTTCTAGCACACCACGCCTTCCTGGATAAAGACGCTCACATAAAATTTGTTCATGGATATTCACCGAGTTTTAAAAGGTATTCACCGTCGACAATCCACTTGCTCTCGAGGAATCAAGATCCATATATGATGAGGAAAATGAGTAACTTGGTAAGAAAAAATCCACTTACAAATTTCTGAGCCTGCGTAAAAAGAAAGCAATTTGTAGTCAATATCCCAAACAAACATGCATCCCTTACAACGAAGAATATCTCGACATGGAGGAAAGTAAACTTCACAAAGAAAACTAACTAAGAACTAAGAAAATAGCTATAAAGTCCAACCGCATTCTCTTTATGTGACATCATGAACAGAAGGAAGATAAATTGTTACGAGAATGGTACGAGCGTCTCCTACTTGATCAACTTTTAATTATGTATTCTACTAACCTTCAAACCTCCCGGAAGTCAAGAGGAAAAATCGAATGTAGAGATAAAAAAAAAAAAAAGAAGCTGTGCAAGTAGACGCGACAGTTAGGTTAGGTCGGGTTAGGTAAGGTCAGGTTGGGTTAGATTAGGTTAGGTTAGGTCAGGTCGTTAAGTCAGGCTAGGGTCATATAAGTATTATTATTATTATTATTATTATTATTATTATTATTATTATTATTATTATTATTATTATTATTATTATTATTATTTTGCTCCACACTGCGCCATTGTTGTCACTGGCGGCAGAGAATAGCACGGGTTAACACCGCTTCCCACACATATTTCTTGGCAATTTTCACAGTCGCTTTGATCAATACACTCTCTCCTATTGACTTTCGGGAGGTCTGAAGGTTAGTAGAATGCATATATGATAACAGAAGGGCAGTTGGCTAAGTAGGAAGCGAGATGTCAGTGCATTAATAGTACCATTCTTTACCGGAGTTCCTACCGCCATGGAGACAGTTTCATTATACAACAAAAGATGCCTCAGGACACTCAAGGAGCTGAAAGGATCACATGGAAGAAAAAACGCTGAAAACAGGAAATGGCAGTGAAGGAAACATTTACAATTTATTTCTTTACATTATATTTTAACGATAATTTTAATCACGTGCCCATCCAGGACCTGTAATGAAACCCAGATGAAGCGACAAAGTATTCAGAGCAGTGTCGTCATGCAGTAATCCCTCGATATAACTGACTAATTGGGGGGGAACTTATTAAGTCGCCTTGGAGCAGGTCACAACAGACTGAGGGCCAAGGAGTCTAGAGAAAATCCTTGCTGTGGGCGGACCGTATTAATGGGCTGAGGCTGTGATTTTCGTCGCTGTGGTCGAGCTATAGTAAATACCGTACATTGAAACAGTTGTCTCGTTCGGTTCATTTGAAGTGTCACGCATGGAGGACTCATTTCCCTGTTAGTTAAAAAAAATAATGTGATGTCGCATGCAGTTGTTTGTGTCTGGTACCGTAACAATGATAAAATATAATATGACCTCTGCTTATAGTACTAAAAAATATTCTTTTCTTACATTACGGGAGCAGCGATTAGCGAGCTTTTTTTTATACCTTTTTTGTTGCCCTTGATCTATTTCTTTAGCTGTAAGAAAAAAAGTGAGGTTCTCAATAACACTGTGGATTTCCTTTTAACGAATTATATTTTCCTTTTAGGCAAATTGAATGACACTTTTTTTTTTCATTTCCATCTTGAATATGTTAGGTGAGGATCCTTATTTCCCATTAACGAATTATTTTTCCCTTCTCTATTGAATAACTTTTTTTCTTCTCACTCTTTGGGCAAAAGCTTCAGCAAACTACCCACCGCCAGGCCTGAGGTCAAGTAAGGATTGGTTTGTGACAGAAGATGAGGAGGTGGGCTCTGTGGTGACACGCCTGGTAACCTTCAATGATGATAACAACACCGTCACCTTTCAACTCGAGCCTTACAACCCTGGCGACACACTCCACCAGTACTTCGCTGTCGATTCTCGTCGAAGAGTGGTGGTTGCGAAGCCCCTCACTGGACTGGTAGGTAACTGGAGTTATGTCCCACCAAATACTTAATCCTCCCTGAAGAGCAACTTTTTACTCTAGCTTATCCCTGCTCTATTCAAATTCCATATGCAAGAATTAAGCAGCATCTTTATTATTTCTTCCCTTTCACTGGTAATCTTTGTGTGTATTTTCTCCTTCCAATTACTTGAACTCTTTCGAGAGGAGAGTATCAGGACACTTTTTCTACCCTTGAGCTGCTTCCTTTGCTGTAAAAAATACCAAAAGTAGTATGGAAGTAGAGTTTTCATACTTTCCTCTCCTTCACAGTTAAGTCCTGGGGAAAAGAGGAAGTCCTACATCCTGCGTGTGAGGTTGGTTGATGACGGGCGCCTGAACTCTGTGACGGAGGTGAGGGTGCAGGTTGGCAAGCCAGGGGAGACACCCAGTCAATTTGGCCCTGGCATGTTTAATGGCCCCTCAGGCTTCAGGGGCGAGCTACCTCAACCAAACTACCCTCCCTTCAGCACTGCAGAACCCAAGAGTAAGCTCTATGACACTTCTATAGCTTTTACTTATAAATTCTTATTGGTTTTAAATACTGATTTTTAACTTTTATATGCTTGAAATATACAGTGTACATTGTCTGTATAGCTACATCATAAATTCATGACATACCAGTAACAGGTATATTTAAGATGACGATGAGGCTGAACCACTTGGGCATCTATATGTAACTCTTTTATATAGTGTATGAAATGTTTTTGACTGATACCCACTTCCTTCTCCCTATCCAGCTGTGCCCTTACTTTTAGTGAATAAGACCTTCTACATACGGGAGGGTGCACCAGAAGGCACCCATGTAGACACAGTGGAAGTGAAGGACCTGTCTGGGGATGGCTACTCCTTGGCCATACATGACCCTGCTCGCCTCCTACAAATCAACTCCACAACAGGACAGATCACTGTTGCTGCTCCACCCTCCCACCAGCAGGTGTGTGACCCTTTGGCATGCCTTTAAGTCCCTCATTATAAAGTTGTGAATTTTATGAAAATGTGCATATCCAATATTTTCTTATGATTTTTTAAATCTCTTGCTGTAAAACAAATGGTTTGTTCTTTAAAGCACTGTACTCCCAAAGATCTTTTCATGAGAAGCTGAATTTTGCTAGATGCTAAAATTTTGTTAACTAGGTTTATGGGTAAGGTGTTCAGTTGCATTCTCTGGTGATGCAGATCATATGACTATGGTTCCTTGTGTCTTGAACAGGTTGGGTCGCACCTTGTGAAGGTTACAGCCTCCAACCCTCAAGGCAGTGCCCTAGAAGAGGTTAGGGTAGAAGTGCTTTCAGATTCTGGGCAGAAAAATGAACTGGACCTTCAGGTGGTTGGGGGTGGAGTGGCACCAGGTGCCGGTGTGTCAGGGAGCAGCAGCACAGAGTCTCCTAGTGCAGGAGTTGTAGCAGGAAACAGTGTGACAATCATCCCCATTCTGGTGGTGATAGGCATTGTGCCTCTGGTGGTAGCTGCCTTCTGGTGTTGGCGTAGACACCACAGACCGGCAAAAGCACATTCCAAGGTAAGAAATTTATAATTCATCAAGTCTTGAATATAATGAGTATCTCTTGCTTGAACTTCATATCTCCACTAGTGTTCTCTGAGCTCCTGTAACAAAGGTCTGACTTTCTTTCAACAGAAAAGTGCAGTGATGTATGACAAGGAGGAGGAAGCAGCTGCCACTGTTGAGCCTCGAGAGCAGAGTGATGGTGAGGCACGGAGTAGTAGAAACAGCATTACAGGTCTGGCAGCTCTTTGGTGGCGACGAGCCTCCAGCAACACCTATGAGGATACCTTCAAGGGGAGCAAAAAAAGAGGGAGTGAGAAGGCCTCACAGCCGTCACCAGATACCTGGGAGTTCCCCCGCCATCGCTTAAAGTTCATTGGCATATTGGGGGAGGGTTGCTTCGGACAGGTGAGTGTGTTCATACATAGTTGTAATGTAAGAGGCTAAGCTGTGATCAGGCTATAGATCCCATTCAATATCATCCCTATTTTCAAATATAGTTGTTTTGAAAGTAACTTGAAGAGTGGGAAATGCCAGGGAAAAATCAAAACACAATAGGCCATCCAGCCCCTGACCTTGGCCATTGGCAGGTATGGAAGTGTGAGGCATCAGGTCTGAAGGGTGAACAGAGCATGCTGGTGGCAGTGAAGACCGTGAAGGAGTCTGCTGAGGAGAGGGAACGAAAGGACTTGGTGCAGGAACTGAAAGTGCTCAAGGGCCTTGGCCAGCACCCCAATGTCCTCTCCCTGCTTGGCTGCTGCGCTGAAAAAGGTGAGATTTTGAGGATGTAAGTTAATAATTGACCCCATCATCACTATCATCATAATTCTTATCTTAAGAAATGGGAAATTATTTATAGTTGGTGTAGGAAAGATGCCCCAAAGATTACAAGCTTTGCTACACATACCCTCACATTTCTAATAAATATGGATTAAGTTTTCTTTTGCTTCCTTTATGTCACCAGATTTTTGTTCTTTTCCCTCACTTTCTTTACTGACTTTTTTCCTTCCTTGCCTCAGAGCCACTCTTCATCATCTTGGAGTACATGGTGATTGGCAAGCTGCAGAGTCATCTGAGATCCTCGCGGGCAGACACATCCTACAACAACCTCCATGGGTCCTCTTCCTCCCTAACCCCAAGGGACCTGACTCATTTTGCCTACCAGACTGCCAGAGGCATGGAGTTCCTCTGTCGGAATGGGGTGAGTCTGGTTGCCAGTTTTATGTCTGTGGAATGATGATGTTTACAATTTGGCAACCATATTATGATTACTTTTAAGAAGTCTAATGATTTATATTTTTACATCTCAAGCTTTAAGGGTTCATTTCTCAACAATCTCTGATCATCTCAAGATATAAACTTTTCCCAGGTTATCCATAGAGACCTTGCAGCAAGAAATATACTGGTTGGAGAAGGAAACGTTTGCAAGGTGGCAGACTTTGGGTTTGCGAGGGACTTGGCCAACAACCATATCTATGAGAGGAAGAGTGACGGTCGGCTGCCCATCAGGTTGGTCATTAGGAGAGGGTCATGTTTCTGTTAGTGTGAACGTTACCTTTTTACCATGTAGGCCTATGTTGCGACATGTGTAGATCTCAAACCTCTGTATAATTGGTCTAGTGTGCAATAGCTTTTCTAATCCGTTATGATATTTAGTAGATTTCCTTTTCTGCCTTTGCATCACACATATGTTCTTCCTCAGATGGATGGCTCCTGAGTCACTCTTTGACAACATCTTCACTACAAAATCAGATGTGTGGAGCTTTGGTGTCCTATTATGGGAAATTGTCACACTGGGTAAGTACCAGGGTAGGATCATTCAATTGCCGCTATCTTTCTTATGATGGGCTTACATATTATGATGATTAGCCTCTGATGGTCTGAAGTGTGTGTGTATGTGTGTGTGTGGATGAGTTTTTCATAAATAAAGATTGTGAATATTGACAAGAAAAGCTGATGAGTCCCTTACTATTAAATCCCCCCTTTAAATGTCCAATCTTCCTCTGTGTCAGGTTCCACACCATACCCAGGGATGGGTGCCACTGAGGTCATGAGAAAGGTGAGAGAGGGTTACCGCCTCGAGAAACCCGTCCACTGTCGAAGAGAGGTAGGTGCATTGTTCTTTTGGTTCATCCTGAAACTACTCTTCTTCTTGTCACTGTCCCCAACGACTTTATTTCTTGCTTCATGGTATCCTCTTTTTAAAATTTTGGAATGTTACAAAGATGGTGATGCTTTTAATATATGTTTCGGAAAGCTATGATGATAGTGATGCTTTTACAATGTTCTGGTAGTTGTGATGGTGAGGGTGGTGTTAATATGCTCTTGGTGATGCTATTGATACTATGCTTTTGGAAATTATGATAATAGTATATACTTATGTTCTTTAAAGTAATGATGTTAATGCTGATGAGGCTATTTCTAGGAAGCTATGATGATGGGGACAGTTGTGATATATTTACTGAAGCTATGATGAGGTTAAAGCTGTTTATTGTCTTCCTTGCAGATCTATAACATCATGTATTACTGCTGGGACAAGGACCCCAATGAGCGGCCGTCCTTCACTGAGCTGGTGCACACTCTGGAGGGCCTGCTCATGTCTGAAGTGGAGTACATCGAGTTGGATCGCTTCCCAGAGCACACCTACTATAACTTCGGCAAGGAAAAGAGTGATGAGCTTCTCTAGGGGTATTTGAAGTCACTGGCAAAGGTGATGAACGGGTACTCTTAGGATTCCAAGGTAAGCTGTTGTTGTAGAAGAGGATGTAGTTTATTGATGGGTTTCTCCAGAGGTATTTGATGTTTTGGGACAGGAACTCTTATGATCCCAAGGTAGGGCATGTTTGTTAATTTGTATGCATCACTGAAATCAGTAGTACTCTTCTCATTAGGGAAAAAAGTACCAGGAAAATTGAACTGAGCAAAAACAACAAAATATCAAAATAAAGTCTGATACACTTTATATTGACACTAGTATTTCAGGTTTGTATCTCATCTCAACCGGCGCCATATGATCACTGCAGTTGTGGCACCATGATTGTATAGCCCAATCAATTAATCAATTTCAGCTCAATTTTACAAACTTTACTTCCTGACATGAATAGTAACTGGAATTATGTGTATGAATTGGCAAGCATACCCTATTAAGTTGTTGTTGAGGAGGATGTAGAGAACCTCCTCACTCTGGTAGACTGTTCGGGGTTTGTTGCACAGTAGAACATCATGAGAGTACCTTCAGTTTCAAATGGACAACATGTGGGGTGTAAGTAATGTCTTCTGTGTCCCTGTCTTTTCATATGTGTACTTGTGTAGTGGTGAGTGTGGGTGATGTACATTAATTTTTGTACCCTTTCATATACTCAAACATGCCTGTCAAAAGTTGCCACTCATCTGGTCACAGTCTTGAGCTTTTCAGTCTCAATGAACACCTCAGGAGTCTCTCAGTGTTTTGTTTTGAAAAATGCTGTCAGAGATGTGTCTAAGGTTCCTAGAAAAAAATCCCTAAGATATATAGAGTATAAATGAATACATGCTTGAATATTTGTTATTTCACTTAAACAAGATCTGATAATGTTATTTAAGGTAGAGGGATAGATGAAATATATGAAGTATATTTAACTTAGACAAATTCATATTATATAATCAAATTTATTTTTCTAGCTTGTATCATAGTAACTAAAATGCAGAATTTAGTATGAAATCAACCTTGACATGCCATCTATATTTAAATAGCTATGCAATTATTATGGTGCTGATTTCATGGTGCTGGAAACCATGCATATTTGTAATGTTTTATATATGTGGTATTTTGTGGCTGTAATGAGACAAGTAGCATTGCTATAGGTGTTGGAATAGTGGGTGGTGTTTGTAATGGATGGAGAACTTTAATACAATACAATTTTATACAACATTGATGTAACAGTAAAGTAAAGGTAAAGTTGGAGGCATATACCATGGCTGTGTGTGGCCTCAGGAACGTAAGTGAAATATTATTATTGTTTACCTTGTTTATTTGTGTCTTATTAAATGTGTGTTTGCTTGTTAACACCTACAAAGAGTATCTCCATGAGAACATCCCATTTTAACTCACCTATAAAAATACCATTATTATAATGTGTAATTCACTTTAACCCACCATTACACCATATTAACACTACGTACCATTTCTATAAATGGAGAGAGGTTATTGTGACCCTTGCTTCAGTGACTCATGGAAGTACTTGTTAACCCCCCATGAGAGAACATTGCCCAGTGACTCAGGTTTTGATGCAAAGACTTGCTTCCTCTATTTGTACAGTTCATGTATTACTCAAGTTACAGAGGTATCCCAACCAGGTTTCCTTTAGTCTTCTACATTCACCCTTCAGTGATATCAAACAGGCATTTAAGCTCCAGCATCTCACATTTATAGGTTTTGGAACAAAATATCCTTTGAGAATTAAGTTTTATTCACAGTGAAAAGTAATGTAAAAGGTCTGGGTACATATATCACATGTTGAAAAGTGGCAGCTGATGCTCCCCTACCATCTTGCTATCAGGGGCAGTGACCATCTTCTGAAGAGTGCCTGGCACTGCTGCACTATGTGTTCAGAGAAGCACAGCTACCTCACTCTTCATGAAAGATATAAAGTCTTGTACATTTTTGATAGCTGTAAGGGAAGGTGGGTCATGGATTTTATTCTTGGCATCTAGAGTAATACTGATTAATAAGTGGGCAGCTTTATGCCTCTTAAATGAATCAAGCTGTTGGACACAGCACAACACATACACATATTTTGCACCTTTCAAGGTGGCTGTCCTCTAAGTAACAGTCCTTATTGTAGCTGTGAAACCATTTTCAAAGCCTGGAAATGAACCTGATGTTAAAGAGTTGCCATTAACAAAAGGGCTTTAACAAGAAATAACTTAATTAGCTTAATCCATTAGGTAATACAAATTCATTTGGCATGGGGAAAGACAATAACAGCAAACACCACAGTCAGAGACACGTATCACTTGACTCCTGCAGGGGGTAAGCACATTGTGGAGTGACTAAGAAGAAAAAAAATACCACCTACTTATTTTGGTTTCAAGGAACATAAATATCCAAATACAATTTGGAATACACAGTATGAAGGGGTGAAGAGAGGTACTTTTCTGCAAACCACTACTACATCCTCTATAATCTTGGTCAGGACATGTGGTATAGGTTCGTTATGAACAAAGTGCCACTGTTCAATATAGCTCAAATGTTATTCTTTTATTTCCTCTGAAGATTTTTGAGGATGAGAGGAGTGAGCAAGAAACCTGAGTCATAGTGGGTGTGCTCTAGTCTGGTAGGAAGGAAAAGAAATCCTTCAGACTTTCATAGAGAGAGGAGTTAAAAAGTTCTGGGCATTTTTTTTTCTTTTTTGGCTACTTGCAATTTAAAAAAAAAAAAAAAAAAAAAAAAAAGGATGGGATAATAAGTGCCTTCTCTTTGTAATGTCTTTGACATGAGTGGTGTTTTATGTTTTCTTATTACTAATATATTTATTTTTTTATAAGAATAAAGATTTAGATAACATAATACAGCAATTTTACTGACAAAGTCATATATTGGTATAGGTTAAACATGACTGGGACTGTATTGCGGCATTTTTGTGCTTGTGAAATTAGGAAATTAGGAAAGTGCCTCAGTAAACCTCCTTCACTAGTGTATAGTGTTTGTCTTAAGTACAAGATGCCAGATGGGGTTGGTGGTTGAAAATCTTGAAACATTATTGATGTAGGATTGTCATATACTTTCATGAATATATTTTCTAGGATTTACTATTTAATATACACACATAAGGATTTCAGGTTTGAACATCAAATGCCTATGCAGTTTCTTTAACAAAGAAGTTATTATTCAGTAGAGATTTGTAGTATTCAAGTGGTAGGGGAGCTTTTAGTATCATATGAATGTGATCAGAAAAAAAGAGTGCAATCAATATTAAGTCAAGCCACAAATGCCTTAAAACATTGGACATGTTCATTACATCTACCAATAGGAGGCATGCAGTTTTAGGACACATTGGTGATCTGATTCACAAGATAATTAGCAAGATCATAATCAAAGAATGCATGAAACTACATGAAAAATCAAGGTACTGTATTCTGTATTCCTAGTAGAGCTGTTATGTTTTCTGTGATATCAACAGTAGGGTCAATTTTTTATCATTATATATCTAAATACCTTCACATCAAAGAGTCACTGGAGTGCCTTATGCACTTCAGCAGCAGCCACATCATTGTTTTATTTCTTCTCAATATTTTAAATCATGCTTTTGTAACGATACTTGACTAAATATAGTATACAATTTTATATAAACATACAGGATATTACTGAGTTGAATACTGGCAATGTTAGTAAATTTGGTAGTGAGAACACATGACTGGCATGTGTGGCCACTCCCAGGCAAAGGCACTGTGTTGTGAGGGGCGAGGCGTGCCCCTCAGCCTGATGTTAGACCAAACTGGCCTTGGTCGGGAGTATCCTGATATTTCAGCATCTGGGAGTGGAGTAAAAATTGCAATACTGGCATTACTCTTAAAGGAAAATCATCTTGATTTTGATTTTTCTGTTCAACAGCAAAATATTTGTTATGAAATGCATCTAGTTTACAGTGACCAATTTCATCATAGACAGAAACCTTGTCATCCCAACCAAACACTACCAAGTCTGTACAACATATTCTTTTGGCCAAGACACCAAACAATAGTGAAAAATATCAATCAATAAATAGGAATTTAAAGTAAAATCAATCATTTTATATTAAATAAAAAAAATCTAAACTAAATTAGTCTAAATTACATCTCTATAACAAATGATACATATTTATTTGGTAAATTTTACCCACTTAAGCTGCTCCACATGATAGGGACCTAAGAATCCTGGAGCAAAGCAACTAAGGCTATGTAAACTCGCTGGGGTTACAATAGCAATAATTTCTCCAAAGTGTCATGGCTGAGATGCAAACTCTCATCCCTGCAAACACAAGCCATCAAATGTTTTCCAAGCCTTTACATGTACTCTTAAAAGCATAAGATGGAATGTTTGATATAGCTCTGTAACAAATGGATATACTGTAGTTTGTTGACAATTTAAGTTTTGGCTTGATATGAAGTGTTACCCATCCTCTGGTACAACGGCCTACATTTCAGTGAACGCTGTGAGCGAGTGGTCATCACATAGTTGTGCAGCAACAATGAGTTAGTTGCTGCAGTTTTCGCAGAGAAAGAGATTATCAGCTATCATAATATGAACTGTGTTCATTATTAACATACCATTATCCTGATAACCAATTAAAATATATAATACCCTGGCAGAGTTTGCAACTCTGAATTATGAATGTTACAAATGCTAAAGACAAGTATACTCAGTTCACACCAATGGAGGAACAATCATTACACACCACTAATCTTTATAGCCCCTCTACAGTAAGGTCCCCCACCAGTGCTGGGCCTAGACACTACTGATGGACTGGTTCGTGATGGCACTGGTCTGGGGGCCTCAAAGCAGTCTAGGTGGCAGTAGCAGCAGACATTAAAGATGCTCTGACCTCTTTAAGTGCCTAACTAGTACATACTATTCAGATATGCTATCAATATTATCACACACAGAGCAACACCAACTTATCAGAGCTTCTCATCTTGAATAAATACATGAAATATGTATTTAACTGCAGCAGTGAATATATATATATATATATATATATATATATATATATATATATATATATATATATATATATATATATATATATATATATATATATATATGTAAATGGCATAATACTGTTCTCTTGTATTACAAAAGTTTTCATTATGTGTGAATACTTTCCTAGTGTTGAAAAGCAAGTGAAACAGTAAGTGATATGTTGTGATTTTCAGCAAAACAATTGTGATAACTCACAAGTGATTAAAAAATGAACAAGAATGCCCTTAAAGCCCTTGTATTCAAGTGAAAAAGTTTGAAAAAAATTAGAATTATACTTATCAAGGAGCTAAGAGCCATAGTTACTAGACAGTTAACTTGCTTAAAGATGATTTTAAACTGTGACTTAAATATTTTCAGCTGATGAATACAATATATTATATTTTGTTGACAGTGTAGTAAAAACATAGATGAGGGATAAATGTTGTCATAATCATGCAACTGACAGACATGCAAATACTTTTTGTGTTACCGGTTTGTGCAAATCATTGAGCAATATGAGGTGAAAATTATGTGAATGCAAAAAAATGCATTTTTATAAAGGCAGTATTTGTTTGCATGTTTTATCAGTGTATATAATATCATATGTATTATATATTTTTCATTTGTCTGATGTATAATACTGTTTGCACTTGTATCTTAACAGTTTCTTATCCTGCACAGCCAAAACCAAATTGAATAACAGCTGGCAATCCAGAGAATATTTAAATATAGTAATTATAAAATTATATAACAAATAACTTTTATATAAAAATTTCAAAAACTCATGTCAAGTTAGTGAACTTATCTTGACAACACTGAACACCAGCTCAGCTGCCAGCCCTTTGGATGACAACACCAACCCATCAACAGGGCACCCTCCAGGTTATTACTTGCACACTACTTAGCACATGAGTTTTATCTCCTAACTCACAGCAAGCAAAATTCAAACTCTGAACTTTCTGTAACATGATAATGTAAATATATAAGCATATTAGTACAAAAATATCAACAAACTGTGTGATTTATCATGCTAAACATTTTTATCTCGCAAGCTACCAAAGTCATGAAGTTTTGTAATTATTGAAAACTTTCAGATGCAGGATAATGTGCCAGCATCATAAAATTGAAGTCTTAATTTTTATATATTACATTGCTTTTTTAGAAAACAGCTTAACTTACATATCAGCACCAAGAGGCAAAAGATAGGTAATGCATGATGGTCCCTGTTAACAAGCATTCTCGATTATAGTTGATGACCCACAGTAAAATGTCTCCATTCTTTAAAGGCATATACATTATTTCTCATCCAATGTAAGAGTGTATTTGATCACTTACAGTAACCTTTTTAATAACAAAATTGTACATTGAAGGTCAGGGGGATGTGTAACATATGTATCTATACTGTACATTAATACACTGGAGGAACTTTAACACAATAATTATTGAAGGGTCATCATGACTACATACACTCACTACTGGTTGCCACAGGGGGGGTGGAGGAAGTAGAGAAGGCTGGGTCCTCTAGTAGAGGGACCCACGCCTCATGTACTTGTCAGTTGATTGTAAAAGCTGGAGGGACATCAAATTGAAGTTCTTGAGTTCATCATTGAGATGTTTTTTCAAAACCAGGCTCAGCTCAGGCTCATGTTGCTGCCAGTGTGTCCTGATCTGGTTGGCCAAGTGGGAGTTTATGTACTTACTGACGAGAGCCCCGCCAGGCATGTGGGAAAGGTTGAGGTGCACGTCGCCCACAACCAGCTCACTGCTCAGCCGTCCCACCTCTAGGCGGCCGCGACATGTCTTCAACTTGATCCACAGGGTCACCTGCAGCAGTACAATCATAATGTATCCATGTTATCTTTTCTAAGTGGCTGGTACTCTGTAATAAGGCAGCAACAGCACTAGGCTGAGTCTTGTTTGTGTATGAAGAAAAAACAGCTTGTTCTGTTCTTATACATAAACTAGCTACCCCATCACCTCTTTCATGGTACAAGTAGTTATATGCCATGCAGGGCAAGACTTGGAGTTTTACCTCCTTGTGCATATGATTTCAAATTCTTCTAGCATTGTACTCAGTAGAGTACGTACCTTGGAGTTGCTGGCTGTGACTGTAAATGGTCCCCGAGCAGAGAGAGGAATAACTTTGACCAGTTTGCCTGAGAGGTCATATTCCCCATCCAGCAGCAGGGAATCATAGCGCAGGTTAATGGTGACTGCCAGTGTCTGCACATTCACACGGACATCCTCAATGATAAACTCTGATAGTCCCTGAAGAAGAAAAACAGATCAAAATAAGCATCAGGATATATTAGACGTGTACTTTGAGAGGTTGTGAAGATACTTGATTTTACAGCTTCTGTTAATTTAATGATCAATGATGTTGCTTAATTGTGCATAAATGTTCTATGCTGGTTGTGAGTATAGCTAATCATGAGCAGGGAGTTTTTATGTGTTTGATATGTGATAAGCAATCTGTATTAACTGATATGTCAGTAATTTCGTCCACACATGCACAAAGACTCATCAAACTGGTAAGAGTGATAAATTTGTCCTGTGTGAACTTATGCTAGCTGATCATGAAAATATTAATAAGGAAAATTTATCTATCTATCTATATCTATATTTATCTATCTATAGTATAATTTTTTGCAGTGGGAGCTCTGTTAACATTTACAACAGTAGTAGTAGTAGTAGTAGTAATGGTAGCCTACTAGTGCCAAAACAGTTTGCAAAGTAAACTTTAAAACTGCCATATCCTATTAGCATAAACACTCACAATAATCTCCATGTCTTGAAGCTTGACCACAAAGTTGGCAGCAGAGTGTTGATAGGAGAGGAGCTGAGACTCCATGACGAGGGGGTCGAGGGCGAGGACCTCGTCCCCGCCACAGTCATCCTTTTTCATGTCCTCTCTCAGAGTAGCCAGTAACCCCCTGATGACGTCCTCCCCTGCCGCACTGATGGCTCCTCCTGTTGGGACCATATTTAGTCTATAAGTGATTTCGGTCATAATACTTGCAGGCCTCATAAATCAATCATTACGAAGGAGTCATACATACAGTCCTCACAATCATGTGTCCCAAAGCATTTTTTTCAAGAGTTTTCCCTTCGTGACTGCATAATATTGATCATTATATGATCCCATAACAAGGGTGCTCACAGTCACTACGTATACCATTATTTAGTCTAATATAGCATGCATGAAATTAAAGGCAGGATTTTTCGCCCTGTGGTATCACATCGTCTTGATTAGTAAGTAAAGCCACATGAAGCGACAAAAGTTTCCCTCTTTGGCTGTGTGACCTTATTATTTTGATCCCATGTTATAATCATCTTCCTCAGTCAATGCGTACCACCACTCACTCCAACATGAATTTGAAAGTTTTTTTTCTTCTTTTTTTTTGGCTTCGTGCTATCACGTCGTCTTGGTTAGTAGATAAAGCCACATAAAACGATAATTGAACATTCCATTCCCAGTTCTATCAACGTCTTATCGCATCTGCCTCGATCCTCCCTCACCTTCGCATGCATAACCTCTAGGCAGGATTTAGGCATGATTTTTTTCACCCCGTGTTATCATATCGTCTTGAGTAGGTAAAGCCACATAGAGGGATCATCACACGTACCCTCCTCGGAACCTGAGTGCTCTGTCATCGCCGCTATCTTCGTCGCCGCCTCCCGCACCATCACGCCCTCATAGCCCGCACTCCCAGGCACTCTCCGCACTCTCCCCGCACCTCTTCACCTATTCGCGGGGGTTGCACGCACTCTTTTGCCACCTCACATTGTGGCCGCAGGACTTTCCCGCCGAGACCTTGGCTGTGGGTGTGGATAAGATACAATTCGTGAGGTGTTTGGCGGCGGTGTGAGGCAGGTGGAGGGAAGCGTGTCCTCTCTGCTGTATTGATCGCCGAGTTGTGGTTTGTGGCACGTGCCTGACTCTACGGCTACGTCACGCCCCCTCCCTCCTTCTCCCTCCTCTTCCCTCACCTTGCTCTGGCACTCATCTTCCCCCCTCCCCCCTCCTTGTCTGTCACTTGCAGATAGACTGGCTTCCACCTCCAATATCCCACTCCTTCCTCCTCCCTCCTCTTCCCTCACCGACTCCTCTTCCTCTCCTCTTCCCCCCTCCCCATCGTTGTCTGTCACATGCATGCAGATAGACTGGCCTCCATTATCCCCCTCCTTAATTGTACCCTCCCTGCCTAGTGCCTACCCCCCCCTTCACCATTTCGTTAAATGTTTCCTAGAGACACGTTAGTACTATCTGAATAACATTAATGATTATATTTTGAATATTATACGAGATTTGCGTTTATAACCTATGATTATTTTATTATGACATGGCTTATTCACTATATAATAACGTACAGTAATGATCTTAATATTCATACAAGACGTAGTATATTATATTCAGCATATATATTAAGTTTGGGGAAATAATTTCTCTCTCTCTCTCTCTCTCTCTCTCTCTCTCTCTCTCTCTCTCTCTCTCTCTCTCTCTCTCTCATCCTGCAGACCCTTCCCCTTCATGAAGTTCATATCCCTGAGCAGCTTTAATTTTCTTGCCTAGCGCTTGCGGGTCAAGATGAAAAAAGGGATCGAGTCTGCCCCAGCACAGATTTATCTTTACACATATAACACATGATTCTGTGGGGCCTCTTTTTGGAGAAATGTATCGTCTCGTACACATCAAACAGCAAGAGGGCATTAAATTGTTGCTGCTTAATTGCAAACCTGCCAGCATAAAGACGTATATACATTATTACCGGCCAAGATCGAGTTAGGACGACAGATAACATTCTACATCCATGCATCCACTATAGTTGTAGGGTATGCACCTCAAAGCGGTTGCCATTCACGTATGTCCTAGGTTAACATATCGCTGATGGATCATAAAGGCAATTGAAACAAAATTGCCGGTTAGGTGGTTGGGTCCGTATCTATAGGCTACTTGTCTCTATTTGCTGAGGCTATAATGTAACGACCGATATCACTGATTAAACTTGCTTCCCTGATATATACTACGGGATATAATCTTAAAAATCACGAACTAAGAATAAGCATAGACACCATTCCAACGTGTCCCACTGTTGAGTCGTTCACCCCTTGTCCCGGCCGTTTCCCTCTCCTATCTCCTCTTAGTTATAATAATAGAATAAAGCAATAAAAATGATCTATTTTAAGGGTAAAGTCTTGAAAATTCAGAGTACCGTAAGTCAGGTATAAGTGAGAACAATCTTGTACTTATAATTCAGCATATCTTAACTCATCAATCACCCGTTCTCCTCTTAGTTTTAACACGAATGTTGCGCAAAAAACCACCAATATAATTTAAGATCCATATATAGTAGCAAATAACGTCAGAATAGTGTATATAGAGCTTTTATCGAGGCGACGGGATAATCCTAATACAACGTGTCCCCCTGTAGCTCCCTCTCTCGGCCCTCTCCATCACCTTCCTGTCCCTCATTTCCCTCCTCCTCCTCCTCACCTACGTGTATACAATGCCTAGTCACCTCGGTATATATCTAGTCAGCTTGGTTTTCCCCTTCCTCCTCCTCCTCCACCCCTCCAATGGCCGGGATATTGAAAGAGAGATGACTGTGGAGGTGAAGGCAGGGACGGAGGAGTGCTTTTACGAGGTGATAAAGGGAGGAGAAACTCTGGACGTGGAATACCAGGTGAGCCAGCCCGTCGTGTGTGGCATATTTATCGTCTGTTTTTTATAACCCCTTTGTAGTTTGTGTTTCAGGTGATGTTTTGCAGTGACTCAGACGTAAAACTTGAAAATAGTCACTTGGGGTATTTTTTCCAGAATCACACCCACTTCACTGATTATCTCAATATGCTCAGCTAACCGTTTCAGTCACAAAATACGTGCTCAGTAACTCGATAGCCCTTTGTAATTTGTGTTTCAGGTGATGTTTTGCTGTGACTCAGACGTAAAACTTGGAAATAGTCACTTGGGGTATTTTTTCCAGAATCACACCCACTTCACTGATTATCTCAATATGCTCAGCTAACCGTTTCAGTCACAAAATACGTGCTCAGTAACTCGATAGCCCTTTGTAATTTGTGTTTCAGGTGATGTTTTGCTGTGACTCAGACGTAAAACTTGAAACTAGTCGCTTGGGGTATTTTTTCCAGAATCACACCCACTTTGCTGATTATCTCCATATGCTCAGCTAAACGTTTCAGTCACAAGATACTTGTTTCTAGGATATGAACAACTAAGTCAGAGGCAATAGGTCACAATTTTAACAGCTAGAGGCACCTATTATAGTGGTGACAGGTTTTTATTTTAACAGATAGGCCACTGTTACAATGCCAATAGGTTACTTATCACAGTGGTGATAGGTACTACTTACGTTACCATCCGTTAGGTCAGTATAGGGTTCTGTTGGCTTAAGAAAACATGGTGTGGCAAGGTACAGTTTCATTGGGGCAGCCTCACTCTGCCCTGCACTGCCACATTCCCTACCGGACCCAGTGTTCCCAGTTGGATATTATGTAGGTTAACTGAGTGGTTTGCCACACAGTTATTACTTAGGGGTCCTCCTCCCCCTGCTAGAAGGTTGATGTAGGGTCTGGTTAGATCAAGATAAGAGGGGATTGACAGGGGGGAATCCCCTGTTCGGAGGTTATGTTAGGTTACGTTAGATTTGTAAAGTTTATTTTTTCTAAATACTTGTGATGAGCTTCAATGCACTGTTGATTGTTGTTTGTGGTGGTTGAGTGGTGAATCACCTGCGGCAGCACCTTCCTCATGGTCTGGTGAGGGCTTAAGGGAGCGTCACACTGAAATGTACGATAATCTGGTATCTAAAGTTTTTTTTTTTAAAAAAAAAATAAAATATTGCAAACATAGGGCCCAAAAAATCGTACTTTAATGGGCACGTTTAGCTACGCCTCAAATTTTAAATGCCCTATAACTCAATTTTTTTTTGTTTTGTTTTTTTTGTTTTGTGTGTGTGTTTGTGTGTGTGTGTGTGTCAATAAGAGGAAACCTTTCTCTTTTTAACCCTTTCCTTGTGCGCAGTCTGGACACGACTATCCCCTCAGGCGCAGTCAGGGAGCCCAATGGGGGGGTTCTTTTAACCTCTGTATCTCAAAAACTAATCATCACAGCTAAAAACAAAAACACCACTGGAAAGAGAAGTTCCAGATCTATAGGAGTCAGCTATGTATGCCTCTCTTGCGTACCTCATACTCACGTTCGGGAAGTGTTGAATGTTAACACTTACGTTGGTGCGTGCGGGATGATCAGCCATATTGAGGTAACTGCGGACATCTCTTTTTCAGACTCTGGCAAGGGAGTATTGCCAACTGCAATATTTACAACTATTTGGTCAAAGAATCAGTCAGGTGATAGGTGAAGCTATGCAAAATGCCGCTATATTGGGCAAGAACATCCACCAGTTACTCGTCCGTAGATTTGCCGCGCTGGGCTGATATGATTTTCCACCAAATTTAGTGAAGAACCCACTCGATTGGCAATCCTGTGTTGTGAGAATTAGTGTTGGAACACTCTCATACGCAGGAGATTTGAGTGTGGCTGGAGCTCGCAGCGAGCATTTAGCGCCACCAGCAAATACGCCTAACGCCCGCTGCAAGCGTTTAGCAATGAAAGGGTTAATGTGGAGTTAAATGAATATATTTAGTCTCACACATTTTTAATTATTCCTTTCCCCACAAATTCATGTTTTTTTTAGAGTACTTGCAAGTAAAATATTATACGGAGAGATGCAGACAAGTAAGTGAAAAGGAATCCTCAATAAATGTTCTACAATAGTTACTCCTTCAAAAGAGAACGAGCAAACCCTTCTCAAGAGCGGCTCTGTGGTATCCTCAAGTAAAATGATGGTTCAATTTTAGCGTACTTTTGCGTTATTATTAAACGGATTTACGTGTTTTACTCAGGCAGTACAGAAATGATACTTCATTATAAAAGGATTGTTGCACAGATAAACCAAAGTATGGATTGAATTTTGATGTTCTCCGACAAGAGTAAAGTAGGCGATGCTCCTTTAATCCCCTCACTTCGGCGACCGACGGCATCACCGTATGGAAAGGGTTAGTCCTCTTCTAAACCTCTTAATAGGAAATGGAAGAGGATTAAGAGGAATTTAGAGGAGGATTGAGAGGTTTAGAAGAGGATTAATCCTCTTCCATTTCCTCTTGACCCTTTCCATACTGTGACGCTGACGTCTGCGTCACGGATGGAAAGGGTTAAGTGCTTATTTTTCCTTGCTTCTGTGCACTTAGGCTGTGTTTCTCAGTGTATCAAGACACCAAATTTAATTATGTGTAAACTATTAATCTTTTTGTTGTGGATATATATGATTTTACCTTGAAATAGTATGTTGCGATTTGAAGATACACTTGCTCTAGGACTTTTATAGCTCTTTTCCTGTGAATAAATATATTTCTACATGAAAAAAGCATATTTTACCCATAAATGAATAGTCTGTCTTTAAATGGCTTCAGTAAAGTTATATTTTCCTCCAACCAAAACATTAACTTTCTCACTACATTAGGTGACATTTTTGGCATTAGTAAATAGATCAGGCAACATATCCAGATTATTATAGGTAAGGTAAGGTAAGGTTGGGGGCATATACTAAGCTGTGCCTGGCCTTGGTGCTCATCTGTCACATTGGCCCTTGAGTCTCTGGTAAGTAATATCCCATTACCCTAGGTCACAGGGCCAGTGTGAAATTTGCATTACCACAGTTGACCTTCCCAGGGATTTCCCTAGTAACTATTTATTAACTTGTTTGTTAGGGAGGGTGAACAACTGGGAGGGCTGTGAGGCTGTGAGCTGATTGTCCAGTCTGGGATTTGAACCCAAGCCTGCAGATTGTAGTTAGATGTGCTTACCACTGCTCCACTGATAATAAAACATTGAAGCTTATGATAAATTCATTTACTTGGCAACTATTTTATTTTCTAACAACCTTCTTTGGATTCAAAGTTGGGCTGTTGAGATGTGAGGTGGTTGGCACTGGGGGGTGAGGGGATGCTGCAGTCTTATCAAAGACTTATCTTATCATGTAATTTCCTCAGTTAACAATAAAAAAAATTGCACAGCATACTCTTAAGTACAAACTCTTTCCACACCAGACTACATTCACATGACACAATATTTACTCAAGGTTTACTTTTCAAAATTAGTAAATTGTACACATTGATATTACTTGCTCTTGTGTAGGTTGGTAAAATTACTGGGAATTTTGAACTGGGAAACTTTCCATGGGAATTTTGGAAATTTTTGGGAATTTTCAGGAACTTCTGAGAATTGAGAAAAATTTACAAGTTTGCCGATGATGCCTTTGGGATTTTTTTCTTTTATTTTTTTCTTTATTCTTTTAGGCTCAGGGTATTATTGCCTCTTTAGACTTCAGTTTTAGGGGGCTGTTAGTGAATGTCCCTTGGTCTGGTGGTGGCACAGGCAGGATTGTTTAAGTGATGCCCATTGAGGTACATGTCGCCCTCCAGTTAACCGAACCTAACCTAACAACACCCTAAACAGTTACAGTAGGTCCTGACTCCAAAAACTTATATATGCTTCTTTACTAATGAGACTTTCTATACAACAAATTGAGGCTTTGGCTTTCATTCTCTTTCACATACCAGCCTGGCGAACAGGCCCTCAGGTGTTTTTTTCCTGACAATTTTGAGCAGTTGATATAGCATCCCACATGTTCCTCGCCACTTTGGAGACATACCTCCTAACCTCTTACCATACTTATTCTGTTGAACTACAAGTAGTATATGATGGCAGTACCTAGTATCAAGTTTTTATTCTATTTATGTATAGTATTTTTAATAGAATTTCTTGAGTTATTAAAAAAAAAAAAATTCCACCTTGGCTGCCTCTTCTTAGGTCATTGATGGTGGTCAAGGAGAGCTGGACGTTGACTTCTACATGGCGGGACACACTGGAAATGTGCTGTTGCAGGATGTGCGGCGCTCTGAGGGCACCCACAGGTCTGTGTGTGTGTGTGTTTACCTATTTGTAGTGTGCAGAGTTCAAGCTAAATCCAGAATAAGTCATTTTACTTTGTTGTTTTATATGAGAGCAAACCATCAGTAAAGTATATCAGAATGAAACTATAATCCTTCAGTATATTTCAAAAGGTTAAAAGGAGGGTTTGATCATGATTCCTAATGACAAAATATTCTTTCTCTTATCAGAATCACCATAAGTGAGGAGGGTCACTACCGCCTCTGCTGGGACAACACGTTCTCCCACTTCAGCACAAAGACAGTCTTCTTTGGTATCACAATAGAGAATGATGATGACGATGACCTCTGGGATGATGGGTTGGAGGAGACCATCACAGCAGAGGAGATTTATGAGATGAAGATTGAAGACATCAAGGTAGGCGAGGCATTGTTTTTCTCTATGTCTTTCTGAGCACCTGATTATCAGAAATGTAATACCTGGGGCTGAATTGCTGCCATTGCTTACCACTTGGTTCTGTCCACCTTTTGCAGGCTTATCCCTTTTTACCTTCATCCCAACATAGACTTCAAAGCCATATTTTTCCCTTTTAGTTAATAACCATGTACTAAGCTTTTTAGTGAATTTTAAGTCCACATAGTTTGAAGGTTAGAAAAGAACATAAGTATCATGAAAGAGTTATACAGAGCTTTGGCAGGTGCATCTTTAGAATTGCTGATTTTAATGACTTAGGTGCTTCAAGTTTTCAGTTTATATAATGTAAAGCTTGCCTCTGAACTCTCAGCATTCATGGTGTAAATTCAGTAGGATATTGATTGAAACTGAGATAGATGCCAAAGAAGCTTGTAATAAAACAAGTATGTGATGAAACTGTTTTCAATGGAGGTACCCTAGAGAAACTCTGAATAGTGAACATACATTTATTGACAAAATCTTGGGAAGGCTTGAGCAAGGAGTCTATGTGGGGTAAGGGAAGGACATTGGGAAAGGCTGTGTCCTGTAGTAGACTAGTAATGGCTAAAGATGATAGGGAAATAGAAAAAAATAAATAACTGATAATGTGACCCATAGGTATTCTATATTTGCACTGAGTTGATCTCTTACTTTAATCCTCAATTGTAATGCATACTCCTAAGTCCCATGCCAACTTCCAGGATGCCATGGGTAGGATCCGTGCCCACCTTACAAAATCCAGGTTCATGCAGGACCAGCTGAGGGCATATGAGGCCCGGGACCGCAATGTGGCAGAAAACAACTGCACCAAAGTCAATACTTGGTCGATGATTAATATTATAGTCATGATAGTGACTGGCATGATCCAGGTAAGATGCTGTACTTACTAATGTGTTAAATAATGTTAGGTTAACTTTACTGAAATGATAAGGGTCTCAGCTCCATCATTATAGGGAAGGTGTTCAAGCCAGATCTTCAGGTTCAGGGAAAAAATGTGGTAGTTCTAAGGGCTGCTTTGAGAAGACTAAAAACAGCATGTAACTAGTGCCACATATAATTTTATGTAATTCCAAGTGTTTGTGCTTTATTGTGGGATACCAAAACTTGCGTACAGGTAGTCCTCAAATAATGATAGGGCTTGATTCCAACAGGCAGGTCATAACTTGAATTGATCCAAATCAAAATTTACATTAAAAAAAAAAAAATTATTATTATTCAAATGTCACGCTGCAGTGTTTCTGTGCCTTTCCCCCTCGTGCTTGCCTCACCCCAGCCCTGCCTTCAGTTGACCTATTAGCCATACAACATTACGCAATGGAGTTACCGAGTTTTGCCAAAATGGTAAAGTAAAATTGAGGGCATGCCCTATAGCTGTGTGTGGCTGCGGTGCTCATCTCCATCACATTGGCCCTTGACCCTGTGGTAGGAAGAGCCCATGACACAGGGCCACTGTGTGCCGAAATAGAGCTTTTAACCGAACACCCTGCCAAGTTATTGCGTGCAGGCATGCAGGATTATACGAAATGTCAACTCATTACTTAACAAATTATTATTATCGGCCTGGTTGGAAGTGCAAGTGGTCATAAGTCACATACGTCATAGCTCAAGGACTACCTGTACATACAAGAGAAATTATGAAGGAGAAAAGCATCACCATATTAATTAACTTTTCATATTAATACTAGTCACATGCAAACAAATAATTGCTAATTGATCAGCTTCATTCTTATGATCCAATGTTTTTTCCACCCTCAGGTCATATTGTTACGGAGTTTGTTTGATGACAAGTCTCGGCTACATGGGATTTGGAAGAAGGGAGCGCCATCTACATTTTCCTAGGGGGTGGCTATGGTTAGGTTTTATTGAATTGCTGTGGCATAGGTTTTAATATTTTATCTTTCCTCCTGGTTCAGATAGAGCACAGCTTTGTCAGAGACAAGGGAGGAAACTGTGTGAAGGTGAGTGACAAAATATTAGTTTTAAACTACTTTTCGATATTGCGATTGTAAATTTGTGCCTGTGTGAAAGTAATTAGTGTTGAAGATGTAGAGTATATTTGGGTAAAGCTAAGTTACCAGCCATCAGGGAATTAACGAACATGAATGTGTCACTTTTATTGAGTGGTTTGTTTTAATGCACAAGTAATGATTGCAGCAATAATATAATAGAGGTTTATACCTAGTATGTTTGTGACGGTTATTACTTCAAATTCAGCGTCATGGTCCAACCGGCTGGGTGTGTGTCTTTCAGCTGTTAGTCAAATGGAAAGGGCATTTTAATTTTAATTTTTATGCTGTGAATTTTAAAATTGTCATTTGTTTTGCAGTTTTGACTAAGTGCCATACTGAAAATCAGTTTGCTCTGTAGCAGTTATAACAATGTAACCTGCTCAGTAAAGTAATCTCCATTTTAAATTACTGAGTACATTAATCTGTCAAACAACACTGAAGAGTTGTCTGCTGGTCAAGTGGTCTTAAACCCAAGGCAGTAGCTCCCTGTTCATCTCAGGCATAGTCACTGGTGACACCACTTCATGCAAAAATATATTTCAGATGCTCTCCATTTACTATGGAATTGCCATTGGTCTATACTTGAGGAAAATAAAAATCAGTTTGTATAAGTCATCCATAAAAATTGTTGCAGGTGCCACCATATTTACACAAAGTACAGTAGTTATAGTATACTTTTCAAAAACTGTTGTCCGTGCTACCTGTAATAATGAGTTTGTTAAATACCATAAAAACTTTTTCATGCATAAACACATCATAAGCTGTGTGGGAAGTGCACTATGCTGAGTACCTTGTGGCATTTGCCAGAAATAGAACTGGCAACAAGAGCCTTCCACTTTTATTACAAAAGCCATGATAATGAAGTATATGTGCCAGTCACTGTGTTCTTGGGGAATATTGTTGCATTGATGGAGAAGACTTTACTGCATTGGAGATCCTGTAGAGAAAATGTATTTTTATCATGATCAAAGCTTCCTTTTCTTATTGACGTGAAGGGGTAACTATTTATTTGTATATTTTTGGTATATGCTTACACAACACATCAACTTCTCTGTAACTAATGACTACTTACCAATGACTTGTTTTAAAGTTCAGAATGTGTCCTATTTCAGTACTGAGGCAATAGTAAGGAGTTGGCAATGACACACAGTATTGTATTGTCAATAATACCTTGCATACCAAAACTAGGCAGAAATACAAAATGAAGTATATTTCTGTAGCACATTTATGGGTTTAGGCTATTCATTAACTGAAAGTAATGTAGAAATTTCAAACCTCAGAGGAAATGACTAATGTTAGTTTTCAATGGGAAAATGTGGTTTTATCATGATTTTTTTGTCAGGTTATTAAGAACAGGGCTGATAACCAAAGCTGGGATCAATGTTTTACAGAGTGCAGGACTACAGGTATGGCAAAAAAATATAATTCATGAAATTCTGGTTACTAAGGCTGCAGTCAACAATAAGGGTACCTGCAATACATTTACATAATTGCAGGTTAGAAACAATATGATTCAGCTTTTTACAGGATTTTTAAATAAAACAACATTTTAATAATTTAATGTAATTCTCTTGACACCAATGTAATACCTGCTTACATACCCTGCTAATAACAGTCACCTCCTATTAGGTACAGAAGTTTCCCATTACATTGCTCTAGTGATACTGCCAGTCCTGAAGGCTGGCAAGCACTGCACTTCCATGGCGGAGAGTGACAGCACTGCGAGTGGACCCTTCAATCCTCACTGTCACAATAAGATATTTTTAAACTACTCCTCTGCAGCTCTCTCAGGTGAGCACTTTCCAATGCTAAATAAATACTTGCCTGAACCGTGATAGCCACAGAGGATAAAGGCACACCTACCTGGAGCTAAACATTTTTTTAAACTGTTTATATATCTTTGACCATAGGGATTTAAATTACATATAAGTACAGTCTTTTCACATTTTATCGGAACAGGTTGCATCATATTTTGTTTGAACTGAATTTAATATTTCCATAAGGAATAATAATGATGGTATTGGGCATAGTTGTAATCTGCAAGAAATGTATGACAACAAAAATATTAAAAATAATTAAATATATTTTACATATAATCCAAATTAAACTATAGTGAAACCAGATTGGCAAAATTGTTTTTGCAATGGCTCCCGCAGGTCCTTTCCTCCTCGCCACTCTGCTACACAGTCCTAACACATCTCTTCCTCTCATGTGTTATAGCTAGCATATGAGAGGAAAAGATAGTGGTTAGGACTGTAGCAGATTGGCAGGGAGGAAAGGACCTGCGGGAGCCAACATAAAAACGATCTCGCCGATCAGGTTTCACTATAGCCATAGTACTTATGTTAATTTTGTCAGCTTCATTATGTATTGTTCAAAGTCTGTTTTCATTTCACCAGGGAAGGGGAAGGTCTATCTGGATGAGTAATGCAATGCACTCAACCAGCCCAAGCTGTTTCCTTCTGTCGCTCTTTCTGAAAAATTATTCTCTATTGGATGTACCAAACTGCGAGGAGGAGGGGTGGTACGCCCTTAACCTTAGTCCTCCCTCATGTTTATCATGTGTCGTCCCTGGGAGATGGGAGTCCTGAAGGTTGAGCAATATCATAGTCATGTGCTGTGGCTTGCAACACACCTCTTTGGTCCCTTATTCTGGCCAAGATGGGGGCCTCTCCTGGCCTGGAGAGGCCAATTGGCTAGTCTGCCTGACCATGAGCCAAGTGGCCACCACCATGTCTGGTGGTGGCTGTGTTTACTATGCTGCTACCCCAGGGGCTGTTGGACTAATAGGCCCAACGACAGCTCTCCCCTTGTGGGGCTCCGTGGTGTGTGGGGAAGCAAAAGTTAAAAAAATTAGTTGTATGGTATCCAGTACTTTTGACAGGTCAGAGTGGGGCAGGAGGTCATCCCTGCCCCACCAAACACACCTACCCCCTTTTCTTGAGAGACCACCAGGGTGGTGCAGATGAGGGATAGCCACCCTGGGCATTAGACCAGGCAAGTTCTCCATGTGGGTGCCTGGAACATGCTGAGCCCCTCATCATCATCGACTACTCATCTCTTAGCTGAACTCTGAAGATGAGAGTGGACATAGTGGGTCTTCTCTGAAATGAAGAGACCTGGCAATGGAGAGATCAGTAGTCAGGGTTATACCTAATACTGGTGAAGTCAGAGCAATGGTGCCCATCTCATAGGGAATAGCTATAGCCATTTCTAACCGACTGCAGTACTTTTATTGGGGTTACTCGGATCGATGAGCATATGATGCTGGTGAGGTTGAAGCACACCTTTGGCTTTATATTTCTTATTGCAGTATGCACTCCTAGGTGTGAACTTGAGGAAAAAGAAATGTTCTATGCCAAGCTCAACTCTATAGTTGACTCGTGCCCCCCACGTGACACACTCATTGTCTTAGGTGACAAAGAGAGATGGGTACCAGTTTTGTGTTAGGTGTTAGTCCCCAGAGCTCTGACACCAGAAATGTAAACAATTCACTCTTGAACTTCACAAAGTCCAGAAAGCTGAGTATTGCTGGCTCCTAGTTTGTTGTACCAGCTGGACTTGGTACAGCAGTGTTGGTGGTGGCAAGGGAGATTGATCACATCCTTGTTAGTACTTCTTGGAGGATCGTTCAGAATTGTAGGATTTACCAGTGCTGAGTTCTTTGGGACCAACCACATACTTGTTGCACAACTGAGGATATGCATCAGGCCCAAGAAATCCTTAGGATGCAACCTTTCTGCTCCACTTCTACAATGTATTTCATTTACTCATTTTAATTCTTTGTTATCAGGATTTACATGCTCATAGAAAGCAACTGCACCAATTCCTAATGGTAATATACTCAGAGGCATCTGGAGGGAGGCTTAACCCCTTCCGCACCGCTCCTGTTTACCCTACCCGGGCCCATATACCGCTCGTGGTACGGGGTCAGACATGAGGCGCCAGCCTTGTTCCTCCACTGGCTCCACAGTGTCTGAAAACTCATCACTGTCATCTACTAAGTCACTATCACCACTTTCTGAGGTATCATCACTATATTCTTCAGTAGAGGCACCTGGCAGATATTCGGAGCCAGACTCGGAACTACTGCTGACCGAAATAGTGGTGATAACGGCAATTGCAATGGTTGTAGCGAATCCAAGATGGCCAGGCTAGGGACACAGTGATATAATCCTTCTCTTATGGAAGCAAGACAAGCACGGAGTCCCAAATGGCAACCCTGAGCCAGCCAGCCTTGAGATGCCGTGACCTCTCGTGACGTGGCAGTCACTGATTTGCTTGAGTGATTGTGGGCAGAGATTCAGGGTATCTCCAACTTCATTCAGGAGAGAGAGAGAGAAAATATCCATATCACCGAGATATCCACTCAGGCACTCAGTCTCAGCCTCACTCGTGTGAGGAAGAAATGAGGGACACCATGAGCGAATGGCTAGTATTGGTACCAGTACCATACCGTATAGCTGGTACCGGTACCTGCCCACCCCTATTGTTCAAAAGGCGCGCGGGAAGAACTGAGCTCAGCTGTGTGGCCGCAGCGCAGTGTGAGTCCAGTTGCGTGAGACATCTGGTGGCCACTCCATAAAATATCGCGTATAAGTGAAAAAAATTTGTAAATTAAACATTTATTTGGATTTTGGACCCCGTGTTATTTCAAAAATGCGTAAATCGAGTTACCTGTACCACCCCCTAAACACAGTGTAATACACTATACCGCCTGTATTTACCTGCCCTTTGAAACAATAGAAAATTTCACGTACACCCAGACGTGACGGTTTATCGTAGTGCATCCCCTACACATACATGTGTACGAACCAGTGCTGAAGGGGTTAAGGAGGGGCAGTTTCCCCTTCCCCTGGAAGTCTGTTATATTCCTGTTCACACTCATTTGCAAGTTATAACAGAATTATTATTTTTCATAACATTACGAGGCCACCTGGTGCTGCAATGCCACTGCTTTCTGGTTCACCAAGGAAAATATGAATCTGTCCCACCTTAAAAAGTAAAACTACCTGCAGATGCCCCAGATTATGTTCAAATTTCTCTGAAGTATAATTTATGTGACCCTTTCACAAACCTAACCACACATGATATGTAAAGACTGTACTGTTTACACTTTAAAACAACAATATATCTATAGTCTACCCCATCTCAGGTGACAGCGAATCAGGCGAGAAGCCCTTCCCTAAAGATGATAAAGGAAGAACATAGCCACTCTGTTGCTGCTGACTGGTTGACAGCCAACCCAATGGGGGTTGGGCTAAACCTTGCTGGAGAGCAGGCACTCTTCCTTCTCGTCTATAGGGAGGGGCTTTTTGCTGTCACCTGAGATGGAACAGGCTAAAACCATGCTTTTACCACTGCTGCAAATAAGGCCTTGATTTTCCACTCACTCATTTGAATTCTAATGAATGAAAGAATACTTTACAGACCAGAGAAGTTGTATCATGCTTATACATCATACAATGAGTTGCAAGTGTATAGGGTAGTATTAACGGTGGAAAAGCATACCACTCGTCTTGAAATTAGGAAATAAAAAATTTGAGTCTTACAGGATTGACTGCAAAATTTTATACACCAGGAAATGTTGATCCTGTGCTTGTATGTTGAGTGGTAATCTAAGTGAAGTATGAAGTTGGAAAAATGAAAAAATATACGTACGGAATACCTTGAGGGAGAGATTGACATTTTGGGTTGAATAAATAGTGATTCATGGTGCATTAGGCCATTAGCAACAGGAAAAACATGCCAGACCATCATTTAATACAGCTACAGAACTGTTTACTAAGAGCATACCATCAATGTTTCAGGAAACTTAACCACAGTTTTGTTAGTGCTCCCTCTTGATCCAACTTTGATATAATAGACAAGGTAGTGACTGCATGAACAGATGTTGTTAAGGATTTAGGGAGGGGGATAAACATTCATCAAGTAGCTAGCCAGTGCAACTTGTCCTACAGTGCTCATCACCCACCATGCATCTGATTGAACAATCAACGCATTTAAAAAAAAGGGCATAGATAGGATTCAGTATAAAAAGGTGGGGGGGCCTTTGTAGTAAGTGGGAACAGAAGTCGTTACTTAACCTTGTGAGTGAGTGGATGCTCAGGTAACCACTGCCTTTCATTTACATACATACTATATTTGCTGTTAGGACAGTGCTCATTCTAAAAGTATATGCTGATTCATAAATGCTCACTAGGTTTGCATTACTGAAACATCCTTATACCTTCTCTAGACACATTGCTGATCATGTGACAACCCATAATTGAAAACAGTTATCTTTCCATTATGCACTTTTCAATATCCCTAAGAAGCACTTTCTATGGGTCAAAATAATTGACCAAAATTATGGTGATGCACCAAGTTACATACTTAATTGGTTCTGCATAATTATGCACAATACCTAAATTTGTTCAAGGTAGGCCTTTAATCCTATAGAAAAGAAAAGGTAATTGGTTCTAATCTTGTCTAAAAACTCGCTCCTTGGTCCCTTTGTTCAGTAACTTGTCTTCGTACATTGCTATATACGGATTTCTTAACATGCAGTAGTCAGCCTTGTCTGTAGCCTTCCTGGCCTTATTTTATAGGTCCTGGGTGCATATTTCCCAAGGTTTTTATGAGAATTTATAATGCAAATGGGATGCAACTTCTGGAATATGCCCTCAGGATGTTAAAACAAGGCTGGGATGCCTAAAGGCAAACCTGACCACCATACAGTTATGCCCATGTCATGAAACAAATATTGGCAAATTGTGATACCATGAAACTTGGCACACCTCTACAGTCCCAATCCTAAGCTGAGTGAATACAGGTTAACAGATGCATTGTGCATGGTTTTTAGTTAAACCAGACACACCACAGTACAGTAATTAAAGAAATCTCTTCTTTATACTTTGTGAATATAATGTCAAGCTACTATAGTAGGTACATGTCTTTAGTTTTCAATGAAAACAACAACAATTGTAAATGAGTGACTTGGCAGACAACCTTCACATTACATGAAGTTACTCCTCACCATTATAGTAACCAATAAGTTGCTATCATTACTAAAAAAGGAATGAATACTTTAAACTCCTAAATATTTCCATCTGAAGATATATTTTTGTCAAAATACTGTAAACTGAAAATGCAGAAGATACCATTAAAGTTGGAATCAGAAATCTCGACTGTGCTGGTTACAAATGCAAAGCCATTTACTTTAACAAAATGTATTCATATTCTGACTGAATTCAAATTAGTACCAAGGATAACACCTAAAGGGAGATAACTGTGGTGACCTGGACAAGGCAGTGACCATGTGTCCTGGGCGAGATGGAGGATTAATCCACCAAAGGCTCAAGGGCCAGAGGAATAGTAATATGCATCATCTCGTCTTAACCAGAGCTTGAGGCTTTGCAAGGTTTTTAAATTACCTAAGTTGGTGCGTCATTTAGGGGACCATGACTTATTCATTATTGGACTTCATGGCTGAAGTCGGTAGCCCAACCACAAACCTTCGTTAGACTTATTTGGTTATCTTGATAACCAGCAAACTGACTCAGGATCTAGCAGGCTTAAGTTTAAGTATAATATTTTCTTATAAAAATTCCTATAAAAATAAATGTTTACCTTTACTGATAAAATATATTTCCATATACTATAAAAGAATTAACAATTAACTGGTAAGGTTTAGTGTATCAGAGTAATTTCAAATGTCCATCTAATAAATTCACCTTTCAAATTTCATTCCCAATGAAAAAAATAAAATAAATAAAATAAGTAAAAAAATAAATAAATAAATATATAACTACAAATTGATTTACATTTTGAGCAAGGTAAGTGTTGTTGAGAACTTAACTACCGAATGGCGTCCTCGTGTGGATAACAGCACTGCATTACCAGCCACGATGGAAGTCACCCTGAAGCAAAGGTTAAGGATTGAGTGTATGTTTACATTTATATGGATATATATATTGTGAACCTCCCAATTATGCAAGAATATAATTAGGTATGTTACAGTGCAATGGTCTATGTGTATCACTTGCATAGGTAACAGAGATTTTAAAGTGACTGCTGCTCTCAACACCTTAATCAGTGAGCCATACAAAGAAACTGAAAAAGCTGAACTTAATTCTCTGGAACAACATTAGTCAAACCATTTCAAATAGTCCGTTGAGGTGTTGTCTTCCGTGGGTCCTTTCTTTCACTCTGCTCTGCCACATAGTTCCAACACCTATCTCTTCCTCTTATATGGTAACATACAAGAGGAAAAAATAGGTGTTGGGACTGTGTGGCAGAGCAGAGTGGAAAGAACCACAGAAGCCAATCGCCTCAATGGATTATTTGAAATGGTTTGACTATATAAAGACTATTCAAGGAACTGGATGGCAGTGCTGCCCTTTACCTGCAGGGAATTTGTAAAGTTCCTTATTTAGCAATGCTAGAAATATATTCTAGAGGGGACCACTCATCTTTCATCCCCAGACCTCATAACCACTGGATGCAGAGGTTAGGATTTTATACACTGGCAAATCTTCATGTTTTGTACTGGGGTCATGGAACGCATCCTGTTAAAATAAACGCAAGTATACTTAAAAACTACATATGAATGGCTAGCTGGAAGTGGACAAGTGCCATATCCATGAAGGCTGCACAACAACTGATGGGTATCAGTTTTTCATTTCCCTTGAGCACTGCACACACAAAGCTTTAGATCTAAATGCATGAAAGTTCCGTCAGACTTACCTCCCCGGCATTGACAGGGTGCAGTGGAAACACCCAACTGCCTCTGACTACACCCTGTGCCTCCTCCGGGCCCGGCTCCTTCGGTGCTGGCTGCCGCCTCACCCCCACATGCCACGCGGATAGTCCAGCTCCTCACAGCTGCTTCACTGGCCGGGTGCCACTTGTCACGTCACCAGACCCATCCTGTTGCCACGCCGGTAGCCAGCATTACGACCTCTGTAATAAGTTACCTGGGAAGGAAAAAAGAGTTCATTAGGGTGATGCCAGCCTTCCTCTTTGGTTTGAAAGTGGCTCCTACCTCCTTTTTTTCTCTTTACTTTTATTAAAGCAAATTTTAGCTTCAGTTATACTTCAGAATTCACCCCAACGACTTTCTCGGTTGCAGTGGTCAAGTTTATTGGTACATTTATTTTCTGTAACTTTTCTTAATATAATACCGAAGTAGATGCTGTCCGAGTGTAATTGTTGTTTGATATTTCATAACGCACAACTATAGCAAAATTCCATGAACGTGGTTCTGTTTATGGTAATACAAGTTTCAAGCATTCCCACACCCATAATGAAGACTTTTATGACTTCACTTTACACCTAATGGTTGTTATGTCTGGTAAGCAGCATGACTATCTCCTAATTTTCAAATGTTCCATAACTATTTCCATTGATCTGATTCACTTATACAATTTCAATACAGTTTCCCTATAATAAAAATGTCCCTATATAAAAAATGAAGTATAACATATAGTACTTTAAGGCTATTATCTACAGTAGGATAAGGCGTCTGTTTGTCTCCTCCAGTCCCATTTGCCTTCGGAAGCGTACAAGGAAAGTTGGTTTCATGGTCTCACCTGACTATCCCTGCAAATACATTCATCACGAGGTGGTTAATTTATTTCACACCTTTGTAGTGTAATTTTGGTGCCAGATGCTTAAGAGGGAGAAACAAAACCTTCAAGATTAGCTTGCTTGACAACAATCAGTATACTGCAAATCAAAGGATAAACCATTTCCTGTTTCCTTCACAGAATTTCCCAATATTACAATGGATAAAAGCAATTTATTAAAAAAAAATCAAGAATATAATAGGAACATGAAAAACAAACAAACAAAAAAAGTCTGTACAGTAAATTGTTGATAAAAAATGTAATTTTGATAGCATACTGAAAAATGCCAATGCTTCAGACCTTTTCTTTAATATTATGCAGTTGGAAAATAACTTCACTGGCAATGCTCCAGACAGTGTACCTGCAATGTTTATATTTAAAAATACAACTGAGAGATGCCAACTTAGAGATTGAAATATTAAAGAGATTGTTCAGGGGTATTTTTTGATATCCTGAGAAATTAGCATTTATTCAGAAAAAGTTATAACGTTTGTGTGCCCTTTAGCAGTTTCAAGACAATCTTAAAGGCAAATTTCGCTAGGATGAATAAGTTATGGTTAGTTTTCTAACATCCCCCCCATATATGTTGCATCATGTTTCACATGGATATACTCCAAGTATTTTTTTCTTTTAAATCCTAGGTACAGTACTTGAATCATCATCAATCCTTCAAAATACATGAGGCACAAATCGAAATATAGTCTGTTTCATGAAGAAATTACAGGTGGCCACTCACCTACATTTTTTGCTATTTTAATTGGCCAAGTCGCAGCCAATTCCTAAACTGGAAACCGATAGTTTGGTTCAGCTCTTGTTCAGGGAACTGGTGTAATGTTCTTAGTTTTAATAACACCTGGAATACTACATGACCTACCCATGCTTTCTTAACAACATTGCCATCCTTAGGTCATTGCCTTAACATTCATTCTGTAACACAAGGCAATTTTTCACAGATATGTGATGAATGAAGAAAAATATTTTATACCATAAAAATGGTTATTTTTATTCAAATTCTGGCTAAAGTGTACTTGTGGCTATTATTTTTGTCTCATTGTAATCTTAGACACTTTAGGTACTACAATGCTCAGTGGTGAAATGGTGTTAAGCTGATATTTCATGGTGTTTTGAGGTATTTTTTTGCATTCCACATGGTGCTAAGACAGTGTGAGCAGTGATTGGCTGCCACAATTGAAAGAAACAAGGGGTGTGGCCACCTGTAAGTCCCTAATGAGACAGTAGGAAGGCCAAAACAATGTAAGAGATAGCAGAAACTCGTTCGGTTAAGAGCATGAGCCTGGAGGCTCCATAATAGAGCAAACTTGGTGACAATGAGTAAGGCAGTGCCTCCTGACACCATTGCTCTTGATTGAATAATACTGGATAGACTTTAAAATGCCATTCAGTTCACTAAGATTAATGCATCATGAGTATTTGCATGGTGGTCTGAATTATATCTGCGTAAAGTAAGGGAATAAGAAAAAAAAACTTGTTGGCTATTATTTCCAACCCACAAACAAGTTTAGTTTCAGAAATTCCTTCATAACTATGACGGTTTCTAATGGGCCTTACATCATTGAAAAGACGAGGAAAATTGAATTCTTAATGTTTCTAAAGGGGGGAAATCAATGCCACTGCAAAAGTATATTCAGGCAACAAAAAAATTCCCCACTACACTAAATGGTAACTTCAAATTCTAGGTAATAGCTTTAACCTTAATTTACATAACTTGCAAGTCTTTTTCATCTGCACTGATCAAGTTGGAAAGTTTCGTTTAGTCAGCGCAACATCTGTGGTCATATGCCGGAGAGAGACAGAAGGGGAAGGAATTATAGGAGGAGGGAACAGATCCCAGGAGACGGGACACAACCCCCGATTAATACCTGGTACCCATTCACTGCTGGGTGGACAGGGGCATAGGTATTGGAAAAGCTGCCCAAATTTTTCCACTCCGCCCGGGAATCGAACCTGGACTCTCGGTTGTGAGCCGAGTGTGCTAACCACTGCACCACAAAGCCCCCCTGCACTGATCAATGGATAACTTCATGTCTAATTACAGTTTTCTGAAATAATGACTACCCTTATGGGAGGGGACTGGGGTGGGTGGGAAGCAAATGCTTCGAAACTGGACTTTAAACATCTCGGTGAATGTTTATAAAACATGACAAATTAATGATAATCCACCACTACCTAAGTACCCCCGAACAATCTCCTTAAGGACGATTTTATGCTTTAGGAGATGACTTCAAATGCCGATACATTTGTTACACTGAATCTTACAACTAACTTAAACCCATTCATGCAATATGTAATTAGGTGGTAGAGAAGAATCTGATGTCAGTTAATTTTAAACTCAAATGTCCATTACTACCAAATGACTTTGGACAAACTGTTCCAAGAGATTTCAAAATGTCCTGATGCAATATTTCTGTATTTCCTAAAGGTTTTGCTGGTTAAAAGTAAATATGCCTCCAAATTTCAACAAATCACCAGTTACTGTTCATCAAGTCACCTGCTGCAGTGAATGGGCTTGTTGGATGTAGATTAAACAGCTACTCTGAATGCACCAGCCATATTTTCATTTCAACATTGTTTATAAGCAGCACATGGCAAGTTCATGTCAAAACATCCACAAATCTTGATGGGAGTATTGAATCTATGAAGTTTTAAGTAACAATGCCTCATGAATTTTGGACAACCTACTACAGGGCAATTCCAACCATCCACTATCTCTGGGTGACTTCATTAAATGATGCTTGAAAGTCAAACATTTCAACTACATAGGAATTGGATTTGGTTCAGGACAAGACTAAATAACCACTGAAGTTTGTATACAGGAGAGGAAGGATATTCTATGACTTCTAATGTAATGTAACTGCTTATAGTTTTCACAGTAATAAAGGATGTGTATTACTGACCAAATCTATCCCCGATGCTCTGCTCTGTTATAGACACTTGCATCATGGTAGCCACAGTAGAAGCATCTCCAACTTTTCCTGTTCTGGCACTCTCACTCATGACAGCAAACCCCTATCCTACCTATTCTCTCCCATACTCATCCAGCATGTCACATGGCCTTCCCCTGACACCCTCTCCCTCAATGCTGCCTCCATATACTCATCACAGTTATCCTCAGTAACCTCTGTGCACTTATTTCACCCATTCAACCACTCCACAATCTACTGCCATTACAGATAGCCATTTCCTCTCTTCTCCCAACAAGAGAAGAGTTTCCAGACATCTTCAACAGTTTTTAATAGTCTTTTTGAATTCTCTGTCTCCTTTCCTATTGAGGAGCAGTAGATTTTATGGGCTTTTTTTATCCCCCCTTTTTTTGTTTGCCCTGGACTGCCTCCTCGGGTCTAAAAAAATCTTACAATCTTGTGTTTATTCATTGTCTGCCCCTGTTGCACAGTAATTACACTTAAAAAGATTTATGACAAGATTTTTCAGGCATACAAGCAGGTTGGTAGATTTGATGGCAGATATTTAGAATTGCCCAAGATTTGTTATGCAACTCATGAATAATGAAAAGTTATTCTGTTTAAGTACGGTGCATTGGATGTTTCGTGTCAAATATTTGTTTGCTTTATACTTGTTACGGATGTAAAAACGCATGGAATACATTTTTTTTTATCAATGTAAATTACACAATACAAAGATTCATTTTCAAGTACACAGTCTCTCTCTCTCTCTCTCTCTCTCTCTCTCTCTCTCTCTCTCTCTCTCTCTCTCTCTCTCTCTCTCTCTCTCTCTCTCTCTCTCTCTCTCTCTCTCTCTCTCTCTCACAAATACATTACCTGATACAGCTGCATTTCTCCCACCCTGGAAAAAAAAAAAAAAAAAAAAAAAAAAAAAAAAAGTTTGGTGCATGTTAACATTATCTACCTCTCATTCCATTGCATGTTGTAGACAGTTTTTTTTTATGACGGAATGAGCAATGCAGATGAGATGCATACTTATCGATTGGGATGCATTAAAACTATACACGCAATCTTTAGAAACTTCAAAACACAAAATTAACCCTTTAACTTCACAGTCTGTCAGGAGTGCCGATACCGCTGTGTGCACTCAGGCAAGTAAACCGGGGGACATCTTTCCACCTTAATATCTCTAACTATGCATTGTAGCAAATATTCAAGTAATCATTAGAAAGAAGGCAACAAATACTATATGACTGGCTTATTATCATTGCAATAGTTCATATGCTGAGTGAGTAGACGCAATTCAAAATTCTCCAATATTTAGTATGGTGCAGTATATTTTCTCACTATCACTTGGAGGTTCTTACAGATAATTAGACAAAATGTTATTCACCATGTTCTGGTTATGTGTAAAGGGCAGCTGTTTCACCTATGGGGGTTTGGTTGTGTAGGGGAGGGGGGTGGGTGGGAGGGTGGGGGGCAAATACAGCCAACAGCCATACAATACAATGGAATGTGGAACAGTACTGGAACATGAATTATGAGTGGGAGATTCAAAATTGACTGTGGATTGCTGCAAACATTTAGCAGTGTGGTCCCAGTCTCCCGTGAGATCACCATGAGCATATAGCAGTTAAAGGGTTAAGAGGACTTTAAGGGGCAATTAAATCATTTCTCTTTTCTGTAACCACCAACTGCTGTGTAAAGTAAATCTCTGGTATGAGCTGTGATAAACATCCAAGCTTCGACAAATTCTCCGAAGTACACTGTAGTAAAACCTCAACTTAGCAAATGGGATTTTCCTCCAACTTTTAACTTTCATATAACTATTACATAGTTTATTCATAACCCTTTGGAGTGATGCAAGTAATGTGCTATTTTGTAATATTTTATCTTAAAAATATGCAGATATTCCCTAAAATTTAGGTTATTTTTGATGGCATGTCACTCCTTTTTGTCAGTTTGAAGTAATGACACTCTTCCCAAGATCAGACCTTTAAGGTAAAAGTAATGTATGTAAACAAACAAGATGAAAATGGAGATATAACAAACCCTCATAGTGGTTCACATGCACTGAACAAATGACGGCAACCTGAGGCAAATCTTTGCAGACCTGGGAGCATGCTGCCTCAATGGGTTTACTTACTATCTATTGGAGTACAGATAAAATGATCCTAGTTACTAAGTAAGTTATAAAAGAAAATTACTGCAAGAAGCAAATCTACAGTTAGAAGACCGACTTTTCATAAAATATTAGATCAGTGGATAAAAATTAGTTGACACGGGCAGCTGGTTACCACCAATAAAATTATGAATTTTCACTACCTGGGCAATCACAAAAGCAATGTTTTCTGGTGAAAACAAGTGATGTGATTATAAGACTATACCACTAAGATTGCTGCATGACTGCTCAAGATAATAAGGTCAGTGAGGTCCTGTGAGCATTTGTGGGACAGAGTTGACAAATCAGTTTCAGCACCATAATTACAGCCTCTGTGCATTGACTGGCTGTTGGACAAATGCCTTACTGGGAGGCAATGCAAGGCAATATACTTCACATCAGCTACAGTTTTAACAGACATACTAACTTGTTGCAGCTAAGGTGTCAAAGCCATTAAGATGGCACACCTGTATTAGCTCCATAAATCCATACCCAGAGCAAGCACCTAGCCCCCAAAGTGTTATGAATTTATCATTTAAAGATTTGCTTTGTAAATGGTTCTAAGGATTTGCAAATTCAAGAGGCAACCACTGCAAGTAAAGCAAATGGGTGAATAAAAAGTAAACTGATACAAATAGTAGGAATGGGAACCCGTCGATTCAGTGGCGGTACTATAGTCTGACACAAATATGAAGTCTGTTTGGGAGGAGTCCGAACCTCTTCAAAGCACTGCCGCATCACCGCCAATATGTCACTCTTTCTCCCATATGTCAGCTGTGTACTATTTAAATTTAAGTATCAGTATTCTGTATACATTAAATAAGATTTGGCAGTGCTATTCCAGTGAATTCCCGAGTGGGTCCCACCCAACTGGACTTCATAGCTGATTCTGACTATGGTACATTAAATCAAAGTTTTAGCAAATTCATTTTAACTGACACTATATATTATACTTTGAAACTATACACAGGAAGGTTCCCTGTGTATAGTTTAAGCCAGTGGTTCCCAAACTTTATCATCTGCTGGAACCCCTTTTCAATCATAGCTGCTTTTTGGCGTGCACACACACACACACACACACACACACACACACACACACACACACTTTACTTTTAAGAATCCACTGAAGTTCACAGCAGAGCTTTGTCATTCTTACCATTTTTAATGTTACATGTTACATACAGGCTTGCTTGGTCACAAAGGCTACCAGTATCTGGAAGGATGCTGTTTAGCTGCAGGCACTTATCAGGTTATACATCAAATTTAATTATGTACAGTTGTATTTTGAGGCAACGTTGCGCAAAAAATCGGCCTCACACTTCCGCTCCGCTATATCATGTTAAGCTAATTTTGTACTATCAGGATACCAGTGCAAGAGCTTTGCCTAAAATGTAAGCAGTGAGTCTTAGTTAGATATTATTTTGAGTGATCAGCTGATATTCAAATCTGCTGTTCTTTTTCTTTGATAGTGTTCGACAGATGTGACTTTATGAGTTAAGCTAATTTTCGTTTAAAATCCAAACTTCCCATCATTTCTACCCATCAACACAGGGAGCCCTTGGTAGCCGATCACTGAACCCTTGGGTTCTGCATAACACGGTTTGGGAACCACTGGTTTACGGCATCAAAAACATTTAAAAAGTAACGCAATGAGCAAACCAATTGGAGCATAACTAGCTAGTGGATGCTACATCAAACATGGTATTATAAGAATCATTGCAAGTTTTTTGTTATAAAAATCTTGCTTACAATATACACTTTTCTAAATTGCTTTCTTACCACCACCTTCAGTTCCAAAAACCATTTACGCTTTTTCAAAAATACACTCACATTACAAGTTTTTTTCCATACCGGTGAAATGTGTTGATCGCTACAATACTGATAGAGTAACCTTACCTTTCTCTGCAAATCTTTTTTCATGGAGCCTGCAAGAGGTTTTAACTGTCAGAAGACAAGCGGTGATCAAGCTATTTTCACTTGGTACTTGACCCTCGTCCCATTCTAACTCATCTGAAAACCAGTCTAGATACAAGTATTACTCTCAATAACATTAGTGATGTATTTATGTTCTCTTCATCCAAAAATGCCAAGACTGAACCCCACCTAATATATGGTCTTGTGAAAATTCCAAAAATTTTAATATTTAGTATTCATAGAATACTATTAAATATATATTCCTAACAGCAAATATCTTAATAGCATTGTCAACTCTCATACATTATAAAAATGGAGGATGTACAAATGTATTTAAGAGTATGTTAAAGGCAATATTTTGACATTAAACAAATTGTTTAAGCGCCTTCCATGGGTTTCTATGTACTGAAGCCTACGTGTAGCAATGCATTTATCACAGTTCAGCTATGGGTGCTGATTGCAATTTATTTCTTATTAATGCTGATTCAAAGAAACTTGTAAGACTTCAAATTAAATCATACAAAATTATCCCTTTCATTAAGATGGATGATTTGATTTTTAAAAATAAAAAGGGGATGGAAGCATTTTATCTTTCTATGGTAAGAAATTGAATAATTTTATCTAATTAATTTTAAGAAATAGAACTATAATTATCACAGGATGCTCAATAAAGCTATTTTCCTGGAGCAAACAGTTGAGGCAACAGGCGGCTAGATGTTGGCCATGAAGCTTGTAAGCCCCAAAGAATAAGGCCAGCTGGTCTGCATGCAGACACTGTGATTCCAAAGTCCCAGATTTGGCACCTGCAGCAACCATCTGGCATTTTTCAATCATGGTTGAGTGGTAAAAGATTACCTACATTCTAATCCAGATCATTAATCAACCCTTGATTCTGTGATTCTGGTCAAGACCAGGGGAGTACTGGGGGTCAGCATGGGCCAAGAATGTCATACAGCATGGCAGCCATTAGAGATAAAATTCACCCGTGCCAATAACAGGCTGGGGCCAACAACTATGCCCCAAAAGAAGTCTACTGGCACTATGTGGTACATTTAGGGGGCAAAATAAGTGTTACAAAATAACTGACTTACACTACTTTGAACTCAAAATAATGATGCAGTGTGTTGAGTGACTGATTAATTGACTGGGGTTTGTGGTCATGGAGCCACAATGCAGTGTTAGAAAGTGAAGTATGAAAGACTGGAGGTAAGAGTTCTGAAAGCATAGCTGACCCAAGTGAGAATACAAGTGTGTGTGTGTATATATATATATATATATATATATATATATATATATATATATATATATATATATATATATATATATATATATATATATATATATATATATATATATATATATATATATATATATATATATATATATATATATATATATATATATATATATATATATATATATATATATATATATATATATATATATATATATATATATATATATATATAAAAAAATGGTTAACTGATATCTACAGGTTTATAAATGGTTAAGTGAAGCACGCACAAAAAAATTGTTAACAGATTCTACAGGAGAAAGTGATAAATGAATGAATGAAGGAAATTAATGATTTGTTAAACAGAAGCTCTCAACTGGTATCCATGAAGAAGACTGAGTGAAAACAACAGCAAAAAGGAAGATGAGAGGAGATGGAGATGCAAAAGGTGAATGTTGAAATTGGAAAATTTCAACAATAAAACAAAACTGTAAGACAGGAAGGCAGAGGGACCAGGGGAGTATCAAAGGAATGCCGAGAAAACTACCAAGGTCGATATACGACAACTGTGTATAAAAAAAAGAAAAAATAATTAAAAAGAATGGAAAGAAAGCAAATATAGTACCATATTTAATGATGACGGGAAGGAAGATCCACTAAACTACAGATCAGTGTACACTACCCAGCACAATATGTTAAAGGCATGAGAAACTTGTTACACTAAATGGATAAAATGTTTAGAGAAAGGGCATATCAGATAGAGTTGCAAGGAGACTTTAACACAATACATGATTGGTAAGAAATACATGAAAGGTAAGAAACGGAATTTATTTCAAAGAAATGTCATGTGTTAAAAATGGGGAAGAGCAAGAGCAAGCCCACAAGGAACTACAGACTAAGAGTAAAATAAAGAAAGCAAGTGAAGAAAAAGCAGGTGTGGTTTTACAAGACTAAGAAAATTAATATCATAACATTTGGGATCACATACAAAATTTTAACATAAAAGGGTAGTTTTTAATTGTTTGGATAAGGACATTATGGGGAAAAAAAAGATAAGACCAAAACTGGAATATGCAACAATTGTCTATGGTATTTTTTCTTTTTCGTTATCTGTAGGGGAAAAAAAAGGGTCCTTGAGTTTAGCTTTCTCTCCACTTGTTGCAGGACAAGGGGTCTATGCACTCTTCAAGAGTGTGTAAAAATCTAAACAATAACAAAATATTTGAAGCTTCTCAAAGTTGAGATATTCCTTTTCTCTTTTAGTCACTCTTCTGAAGTCATCTTCACTTTTGGAAAAAAAAAAAAAAAAAAAAAAAAAAAAAAAAATAAGTACCCCACAACTTAACACATGAGAAATAAGTGTTATAGCAAACTCGGGTTTTAAGCTTTACAGCCAACATGAGCGTGTTTTTCATTTTCCAGCCTTTCATTAGATCTGAGCTGTTGAGAAAGCCATAATGCTGTCCTGGTCTGCAAACTACAGCATGCAATTAAGAGGGATCAAAATTATTGTAATCTTACTCTAAAACACACCACTTTCAATTTTTTTTTTTTTTTTTTTTTTACAAAGATGACATTCAAGGTATTGTGAAAGGATACTGCTTCAAGAATATGACCTACTTGTATATCAGTTCCCATTTCATGTTACCATATTACGGTCCCAATTCTTAACGTTTCTCAAGCTTCATTTTCCTTGCTTCTGAATGGTAACAGTACAGCAACAGTACTTGTAACTTCATACAATCTTAACAGGCAATACCACCTGCACCTTTAACGTATTCTGAAGATTAATGTTCTGCCTTGGGTTGTTTGCCCTTCTGCTGCAACTATGAGTTAATCACCTACATGGCCAAGGAATATATTTTCTTCTGGTTGCTTTGACTTTTTGCAACAGAAATTACTTAGTAAACCAAGAAGAGTGCAAAGTGAAAGCAGCAAGCCTCAATCACAAGCTACCACACACGTAAACAATAAACATGAAGAGAAATGTAAGCATCAGAGGGACACAAATATTGTCACATTATTATGCTGACCTTGGCAAAACTAGGTGTCAACACGATTTCATCTTAACATGAGGTTAACACAAAGTAAATAATAAAAAGAGTTGCCTGTGAACTCTTTTCTCTTCACATTTTTTCCACATGATGCTGCCATTACTTCTAGGGTTGAGTGCCATGGTAGGCTAGGCAATCCATACAGGTGATTGGCTCAAGTTTAAAGAAAAATTAGCCTATGACTAAAATGAAGTTTTAGAAGTAGTGTACTTTTAAACCTTAAGCTGATCATTGAAAACTCTCAGTAGGTAAAACTTGTGTTCCTGTGCTACTGATACTTAAGACACGACAAGGAATATAAAAATAAAAGGTTAAATTAACAAACATTCAAAACTGTCATCAATATTACAAGAATTGTGATTAACATAGTTTCCTTAAACTTCCTAGAGGAGACCAGATATGGCAAACAAGTACTGGTGACAGTCTTGCATCATAACTTGTGCTTTCTTGTTGGAATAACATGCATCACTGTTTTTTGTTGTGGTTATCATTAATGGATTCCAACCAATCTATTTTACAGTAATTTTAGACACAAACTAATTAGTTAACTTTTTTTTTTTGTAAATTTATGACATTTTTTCTTTCCTTCCTCAGTACACTGAGTAAGGTAGGGTCAAGTCACAGTGCTGACAAACTAAATGTCAGCAAAAGAAAGGACTTCCCACTTTCTTTACACTCAATGTGTTTATTTAAGTACTAAAAAGTGTTTTCAATTAAGTAACGTAACAATTACCGAAGTAGTGTAAGGTATGTGATATCAATACTGACCACAACTCAAATAACACTAGTTCAACTCGACAAGGTGCCTAATACACAATTTTTCAGTAACGAAAATACCATTGTGAGACAATGGAGAGGTGGTGGCAACAGTTACTGCAGAATCGCAGATAAAGCCCACATTACTCTGAGGATCAGATGTCCTGACATTATTCCCTAGATACAGGAAAACAACTATCTAAGCAACATTTCCATTGTCTTAAGTATTATAAGTAATATAGAGGTGATTTAAAATGAACCTTATAAGGTATATATGTTATTTGCAAATACTACACCACTTTATATCAGGGATGAACATCCACAGATTCTGGTATCCACAGTGGGTACTGAGACCAATCCCATGCAGGTACATAGGTTTGAGTGTTTATTTGTACCACAGTGCTGGTGGATGGTGCTGATGCCACAGAGTTATAGACTAGAGGGTTCAACTCCAATCTCTCGCCACAGTGAGAGGTGAAGCCACTGCTCCTGCCTGTAACTCTGAGGTCGGCCGCCATAGGGTGACGCGTTGGCGACCTTTCCATAATTCCACATGTTTACACTTAACCACTATTAGCTAGCCACCATTATCATATTTTGGAAAACTGAGCCGATCATCGTGTTGATGAGACATTGCTGCATATCATGATCACAGATTTATTGCACTTAGGTATACCTACAATAAAGTAATGAGAAAAATATATGGTAGTGGATAAAAAATTTTGTTCACCTTTTTTTCTTCAACTCATTGTCATTCATGTACTTTTTATTGCATTAGATTTTTGTTTACAGTTTCAAATTCAGCACATTTTTCTGATTCAGATGATATATGACATGTACCAATGTAACAATAATTAGGGGCTAAAAAATTGACAAGAAAATAACAAGTCTATCTGACAGGGGATCGACTAGGCAGTGGTAACTTGATAATAGCAGTAGCAGACATAACTGTGATGTTGAGTTTCTCTCTGTCTCGCCATCCGTCACCCTAAGATGGCCGCCAGTTGCTTCTACATCCAGGCTCTGGGAACCCTCTATGTATATAACTCTGTGGCTGATCCTGCATGAACCTGCTGTGCTTGGGGACAGAATGATTAATGGGGTTGAATATGATCCTAAAGTGGCTATTCACCAAAATTTATAACTCACTGGGTACCCTTGACTTTTCTTAGCCATCTGAAGATGCCTGGGAAGGGAATCAGCTAGTTTCTGTAGATGTTCCTGTTTAATGTCTCACTCCTCTTGAATGGCACCTCAAAGGCATGGAATGGAAGAAGTGTCACTGTCATGTAGCTGACATTTGATGATCTTCCAGAGGTTTTCGAAAGGATTAAGATCCAGTGGGTTGCCTGGCCAAGGTGTTAGCAGCATTGCATCACAATATCAAACCAGTTCACGGCTGGCTTTGCAGTCTGACAAGGTGCCCTGTCCTGCATGATAATTTCAGCTAAACACTGATTCATACAATCTTAACCCTTTCACGCACCACGACGCAATTCGCGGCAAAACGGAATCGTCTACATGAGCTTTCGACTCGAATCACGTAAAAAAAAAAAAAAAAATTAAAGATTTGCCAAAAATAAAGTATATTTCAGAGTTGCATTTTTTTTTCGTCAGAGATCCAAGCTAGACCTATAAAATAAACTAATTGTCAACTCTCTCGTGCCGTTGGATGTGAAGTGATAATTGTCAATGGTTTAGTTGCCTCTCAGCAGGCAGCCTGTGAGCGTGACTGTCATCCCTTTATATATATATATATATATATATATATATATATATATATATATATATATATATATATATATATATATATATATATATTTTTTTTTTCCAGTCGGCAAACTTCGCTATTTATGTGCATTTCTTGATCTTTTTTCTTTCATAAGGGAGAATAATATCTTAAAAAACCAACAATATATAACAATGCCAGAAAAAAAAGAGTATTCGTGGGTGAAATCAATAAAATTTTCGCCGCACAGTCAGGCCATTCTGCGAGGCCCCCTAGGGAGCCCCAGATGGATGTCGCCGTAGAAAGAGAAACTTATTACACTTTTGGTGCATGAAAGGGTTAAAGTTTGTCCAGGATACGTTCAATTAAGTTGTATTGGTTAATGGGACTGTTCTTGGGTGAAAACACTAGTTTGCCAACACCATGGCAGGAAAAACAACCCCAGGGTGTTTGGCTCTGTCTTGTGTAGCAGGGGTCACTTACTGCCTCGGCAGCAGTAAACCTCTCTTCTCTGATTACCAGTCACCTCAAATTTTGCCTCACTGGACCATAACACCCTGGGCAACTCATCAAGGCCCCAATTTCTACGTAGAGCATCAGAAGCTACTCTTTTACCGCGGTGAACACATGTTACCCATGACTTAGGCACAGCCCTGCAACTTCTGTACTCTAATTTTATCTTCAAATAGTCTCCCACTGTTCATTCCGGTGCTCCTGCCAGCAAACAGGAATTCCCTTTAATTTCTCGGTTTGTAATGACAGGTTGGACCTCTAGCTGCCTGCAAATAACATTCAAAGCCCTCTAGCTGACTTTCTGTTTAGGCATTGCTGGCTTATATGGAGGTGGCGGGTTACATGCCACGAAAGCATATATTTCTGTGGTGTGTGCAGTTCTGAGTAACAGCCTTGCATTTGTAGCTATATCCTTGTTAGACAATCTCTTTAACCTATGGCTTCAATCTGGGGTTCTTTGAGAAGCTTTCGTGGCCCTATAGAGAATGTGAGGGAGGTGGCGGGCAGATGAGGCCCTAAATGGGGCAACAGACAAGCATACATCTACTCCCTGTGGAAGGCTGATTGGCACTGACTTCAGAAATGTTTCTTAGAACCCCGCAGATCAGAGGGAAAGAGAAAAGGGGGATGAGTTAGTTTGACGGTGGAGTATTACACGGTACTCTCCGTGCAATCCACCACCGCCAACAATGTATACACGCACACACTTACTGAAAGTTGGACAAAAGCAGATAAGACAGGACAACACGAGCTTAGCTCAAATCCTGAATACTACAGCCAGGTAGGTACACACACACACACACACACACACTGATATATATATATATATATATATATATATATATATATATATATATATATATATATATATATATATATATATATATATATATATATATATATATATATATATATATATATATATATATATATATATATATATATATATATATATATATATATATATATATATATATATATATATATATATATATATATATATATATATATATATATATATATATATATATATATATATATATATATATATATATATATATATATATATATATATATATATATATATATATATATATATATATATATATATACACATGCACGCAGAGGAATATCAGCTGGGGGCTGACTTGAGTTCAGTAGCGATGTTACATATATTTTAATCTTTTGCAGCGAAAATATTGTTTTTTACAATTATTGAACACTGTAACTTTAGTCATGAGCTGGCAAAAATGTGAGGAATTGAACCACTTTGAAAATTAAGAAAAATAATTTCTAAGTGAGAAAGTGGAAAAAATCTTATTGAATTGTTGAGTATGGCTTGAAAAAAAATCTGTACTACTCTTCTGTTATCATATATGCACAACTAACCTTTAAACCTGAACCCCCTGAAAAAATGAAGGAAAGTGTAGGGATAAAAACAAAATGAGAAAATAGACACTGGAGAAGCTCAAAGCAAAATGTGCAAATAATAGGAGAATGCAATATGCAGAGCTGCCCCCTCCACAGGGGGTTAGATGTATATTTACCAAATTCACACATTGTCATCATCATCAGCAACAAAATGAACCACTGAAGTTTGTGGCTCGGGACATGGTTGAAGTCCTGTAGACCTTGCCAATGTGACTATTTCCACATTATGTTGTCCTTGAGTAAAAAAAACAATATAAAATAAATAAATACAACAAATATATATAAAAAAGGAAGAGTTGGGTCTTGTCCATATTAGCTGGAATCACTCAAGACTTCTACTCTACAGTAATGTCTGGGCAGCCAGACTCTTATCCCAGGACCCTGAACAGACCCATTTTAAGCTACTTGCATACTGGAGGTAGGTTACTTTTCTTTAGAGAATGTGGGCCATCCTTGCATCAAGATATTATTGTTTTTATAATGGGAGCATACGCAACAACTGAATGTGACCTTGGTATTCATATCCGGCGCACTAGCCTTTGAGCCTGTGGAGGGTAAGAACCAATCACCTGGGGACACTGGGCTGATGTGACATGTGGGCTACCACAGTTTACCTTCCCCAGGTACCCATTCACTGACCAGCCCACAAGGGAGGATGAACAGCTGGGTGAGATGAAATAACTTGAATTAACTCAACTATTACGCCACAGGACTACAGGATTCCATTGCCACCACTATTATACAGGGGATTCTGTTCCTTTTTTTAAAAGAGAACTGGTCTACTTAGTAAAGTCATGAGGGTTGAAATAACTTTACAGTTGTAACAACAACCTCCACCCAGGGTGACCTGAACCTGTGGCCAGGGGGGTGGAAAGAACAACACTTTACCAAAAAGCCAAGAAGTCCCTTTGGCTCAAGAGGATTTTCAATCATTTAGTGCACCTGTGATCATTACACTAGGCAATTTTTTAAATATAAAATTCAGTTCCTTAAGTCCAGAGATATTATCCCATTAACCCAAGAAATACTCTACATCCTGAGATGTAATAAGTTAATCCCTTCACTCCAGCGACGCCGACGTCAGCGTCCGACGGCATAAGGGTTAGTTCTCTTCTAAACCTCTTAATCCTCTTAACCCTCTTCTAAACCTCTTAAGAGGAAATGGAAGAGGATTAAAAAGAATTTAGAGGAGAACTGAGAGGTTTAGAAGAGGATTAATCCTCTGCCATTTCCTCTTGACCCTTTCCATACTGTGATGCCGACGTCTGCATTAAGGAAAGCAACAAGCCAGTCTATATAGGCTTGAGCATTAAAACATATCCTTGGTTAGTGATGGAGTATTGAGCATCTGCAATATATATATATATATATATATATATATATATATATATATATATATATATATATATATATATATATATATATATATATATATATATATATATATATATATATATATATATATATATATATATGTATCTATATATATATATATGAGGCGGTGGCTGACTCGACAGAGTGACGGCGCCGCGTTCAGGAGGACGCGAGTTCAATCCTCGCCCGCTGCCACCAAGATGGGATTTTTCACCTGCCACCGAGTGGCTTAAAACTACCCACATGCTGTCCAGAAGACCACCTATCAACCCGGACTCTAGATTCTAGGATTAAAGATGAGCTCCGGGAGGGCAGCATGAGCCAATGTAAGATGGCGCCACTATAAACACTCGCCTGCGCCAGAACGGGCTGGGCCGACCATCAGGCTCCAACGGGAAGAAGCCTTGGGCCGACCATCAGGCCCCACCGGGAAGAAGCCTACCGGCGCAATAGGCTGCGACGAAAAAAAAAAAAAAAAATATATATATATATATATATATATATATATATATATATATATATATATATATATATATGTATGTATATACAGGTAACTCGATTTACGCAAGTTTGGTTTATGCGTTTTAGAAATAACGCAGGGTCCAAAATCCAAATAAATGTTTAATTTACACGTTTTTTCACTTATACGCGATATTTTATGGAGTTGCCACCATATGTCTCAAGCAACTGGACTCGTACAGCGCCGCGGCCACACAGCAGAGCTCAGTTCTTCCTGCGCGCCACTTCAACAACAATACAGTACCCACGCTACTCAACAATAGGGGTGGGCAGGTACCAGTACCAGTACCGGTACTAACGGTACCAGACTGCTCGGTACCAGTACCAATACTAACCAGCCGCTCATGGTGTCCCTCATTTCTTCCTCACAAGAGTGAGGCTGAGACTGAGTGCCTGCATGGATATCTCGGTGATAGATATTCTCTCTCTCTCTCTCTCTGCACTGAATGAAGTGAATAAGCATATTATTCCCACCATCACTCGTAGGTTATGACAGACAACTAGCCAAGACACAATTCACACGGTTCTGGTGACAGGCAGCATGCAGCTGTTTGTTGTATGAGTGTGGTTGTGTGGTTTGTAAACAATGCAAATGGCGGCCGGGTTGGTATTGTGTGAAATAACTCGTACAAGACTCATGATGTACAGTGTCTGATATCATATTTACCCCATTATTCTCACTAATATTAATAATTAATAATGAACACATGGATGTTTTTTCCAATATAATTTTTATGTAGCTTGTACTGCTCCTTAGTCTTACAATCGTAAGCCACCTGTGACATCAAGATCAAGATCATACAAATGGCGCCCGACGGAAAAACGGGATAACAGCAAGGCATGGGCGATCCTCCACCGATTTCATTTTTGTATAGTTGTTATTAGATCGCCCTGTATTCTATGGTAACATATTATAAGACAGCTATGGACTATGAAGGCTTATAAACAATAATGATGGTAAGTTTGCCGTTGTTATTGGATAAGACTGGATAAGACGAAAAACAGACCCTTAAAAACACCCCAAAGGGGGGGGGGAAAAAAAAAAAAAAAAAAATCATTAAAAATTTGTACATTCGACGTATAATGCGCAGGGCTAATCTTTCAGGCATTTTTAATGTGAAAAAGGTGCGCGCTATACGCTGGAAAATACAGTATTTATTTTTCGACAGAAACCTACCTCTTGTTTGATTTACATTGTTTTTGATTTACGCGACCTCTTCAAGGACGCAATACTCGCGTAAATCGAGTTACCTGTGTATATATATATATATATATATATATATATATATATATATATATATATATATATATATAGGGTAGGCAGTGGCTGAGTGGCTAGCATGACGGCGCCATGTCCAAGACGACGCAGGTTTGTGCCCCGCCCAGTGACACAAGCCGGGATTTTTCAGTCACCGCCGAGTGGCCTAAGACCACCCACATGCTGTCCAGAAGGCCATTTATCAACCTGGACTCTAGATTCTTAGATTAAAGATGAGCTCCAGGGGGCAGCATGAGCCAATGCAAGATGGCGCCACTATAAACACTTGCCTGCACCACGATGGGCTGGGGCCGACCATCAGAAAACGGCGCCATAGGCGAATACGTAATATATATATATATATATATATATATTACGTATATATATATATATATATATATATATTACGAAATATATATATATATATATATATATATATATATATATATATATATATATATATATATATATATATATATATATATATATATATATATATACACACACACACACACATTATTCTGGGAGAGCATAAATGGCATTATTACTGAGCTAAGATGTGATGGCTGATTTTTTAGTACTACTTGTTAAATTTCCAATATAACATTTATGATATTCAACTTAGAATGACAGATCCTCAGTCATTCAATGTACAGACAAGAGTCATTCATCTATTTAATTTTAACATCAAGAGCAAACACAAGTGGGCTACTGTTAATAGTTTGTAGAAGTAATTAAATGTTACTGATTTTAGCTGTTCCTATGCTGTTTTGTTGAATTAGTTACTATGCATAAGGACAAGACAGCCTTTGCTAATGCAGAGTCTTGATCATGATTCTAAACACCATTTTAGGAAATGTCAGAATCTGGTTTGTTACATAACACCTAATATGTATTCCTTTCCCTTCAACCATACCTTTCATATTCATAGAAAAACTTATTTGGAAACCTGTATTTCTACATTTGTGAAGTGCAACAGTGAAGTTAAAAATGCACAAACCATTTGCATTTTCAAAGCATTGCCTGATACCCCTGATATGGCAGGCAATGATACATAAAACTATTAAGCAGGTCAAAAAAATTTAAAAATTTGTATTGCTTAATGATCTTTTCACTTCTATCAGATATCCAAGAGTGACATCTGTCTGCACAAAAAGCCACATTCACCTCTTACTCTATACAAATGTTGGAAATAAATAAGCTGCATTTTTCATCAATGAATTACCTCATGCAAAACTTTCATTCATTATCTCACTTGTCAAAACTACTCTAAAGTCAATTCACATATTCAGCATATGACATCCACACTTCATATTGCCGTTCCCTTATGAAGTTCTGATTTGGCCAGACATGTTACGCGCACACAAATGCATGTGCGCACTTGTGCGCATACTGACACATACACACACACAGACACATGCACAGGTGTGTGCACACACACATATAGTTACCTTCATATTTCCATACTATACCTGTGGCATGATGCAAAATGGGTCCGAAAGTCAACACATTGTAGGTTAAGTAAGGAATGCTTTCTTAGCTGCATACTGATCGAGATCACACAGCATACTGGTGAACAACTGCTCAAACTTCAGTGTAATCCACTGAATGTTTTTGTGCACTGAGTGCTAGCTGTAGTGTCTGTGTAAAGCATTTAACAGAAATTATATAAATACAACCCCCCACCCTCCCCCCACACAGACACACTTGATAGACAAAGTCTATGTAAAATGGTGTTTCTTTAATCAAAAGAAAATCAACTAAGTAATTTTCTATGCATGACCTTTTCAATGGTGCTTGAACCTATCATCTGAAAATTGCCCAGTGAACATATAATGTACTCAGAAGTACAAAATATTTGTGATTCTGGTCACTTGTACCATAAAGCAAAATATAAAAGCAAAGAGGACTAAACAAAAGTATGGGAGCAAGATTTCAATTCAAAGTTGGTCATTCATTTCATCAACTATATGTATGTTTTTTCCCTTTTTCCAAGAAAATGCAAATTTCATTATTGGCAGGAACTGCTGGGAAAGACATGGATAACAAAGCCAGGGTAACCAATCGATGCTCCCTCCATATCATTTAAGTCAAAAAACTTGTCAATTGTAAGTTTAATACGAGGCATTCAGAACTACCTTCAGCCTCTTGGCACTACAGCTTGCGTAGACTTGTACAGTCTGCAATTTTCCTAATATAATTTTCTTCTGCAGCTGTTTGTATTGATTTCACATAGGCATGTAAGATAACTCTGACCAACATTACAAATAACAGGAAAACTCTCGGTAGTTCATGATTCATACATTATAATGTTTAGAAGTTTCTTCCAAACAAATTACTGATTTCGCTTAAAATGTGTTTTTGCACATGCTGAGCATGGTTCAGCCCCCATAAACAATGCAAACTGAAAATTTGTGATTTAACCAACCAATAAGGCTGTTAAAGCAGTCAAGTCTACCAGGTTTTCCAAGCAAAAGGGGTAACTGAGAGGAACCACTTTGTGTTTCTAATATGAATAAAATCTTTGCCTCAGGTTTTTACTGAAACAAATCCCATTTCTTTAGCAGTGATTTACTTTGATATTCATCCAAGCAGTAGAGTATAAAACTAAAACTATAAAGTCATAAGAATTTCCAATATAAGGGGACAACCTGCAGTCCCTTCCCTCCATAAAACGGTGAGCACAACTGGCTCACTGCTAAACAGGGCAAGTGCACTCAGCCACATAAGTTAAAAAATATAAATTATGCCTGATTCATAATTATAAACCCTTTTCACCCTATTTGATACTTGCCATCTATAAAAAAATCTTCCTTGAAAAAAGTAACAAAAATACACATGAAATCATTTTGAACTGTAAGTGAATTCAAAGACAATTTTCTGAGAAAATTCAAAATTTTGCAAAATAAATATCCTAAAAATTTCCTTCATAGGTTATAGTCACTAGCCTATACAAGATTAATGATGAAGGACTGACAGCTTCTGCCCTGCCTGCTTCTTTGTGCTGACCTCCTCACTCCTGGCATAATTGAGGTTTTATCATAATGTACACCATGTTCTGCCCAATGACTATGTTAATATTTCAGTAGTCACCCCTTGGGTCCAACATTAGTAAACCTAAGTCATACTTCACAATGATTATCTAGCATTTCGAAAGTTAAGTTCAAGGGGGTATCTATGCATGCATATCTCATTTTTTTGATTGAATTAACTTACTTCAGTGTTGCATGATCCTAAAAACTAAGAACAGCTAACAAAGGGCTACCATTAAAAAAATTTGGACCAAAAATGAAGTAAAACACTGAGATAAGATTCTGTGATCTGGCATAGCACTAGGTCACACTTCTAATGTGAGATTATGAGCCAAACCCTGTCTGAGTTACTATGTTGTGAAAGGTAGTAGCTAATTACACATATATTAATTTTAAGGATTACATTTATTGTGACAACAGTTATTCATACAAATTATGAAATTTGAATTTGATCTTTGTACACTTGACAGAATACTAGTATATCATAAAATAAAATAAAACTAATGCTTTACCAAAATATCTAATGCCATTTGACATAAAACATCTGACATTAACTTATCCTACAAGGATTTGGTTGTATTGATAACATACTGAAACCCATCTTGGAATATTCATCTTAAGATACGGAAAACTACGTCCTAAGTTAATTTCATTCTATTAAGAAAATTCTTAGTACAGTCATCAAAACTATAGATATATGTATAATAATACGAAGTATGGGGGAAGCAAATGGTACTTGCAGAAAATATATAATGCTGCAATGGGTCATGAACATTTCTGCAATATTTTGAGCTCTTGCCCACAATGCAGAGGAATTGTGATGGAAGGATAGATAAGCTATATAATTAGTGCAGATCAAGCTATTCATTCAGCATTCACACAACAAGTCTCATTTCTGCATCATTATTTAATAGGACTTATGTTATTTCCCACTGCAAATTCCAGCAAAGAAATCAGCCCAAAGAATTCCACGAAAACCCAAGGTTGGGATGAGTCAGCGAGGCATTTCAAAGTGCAAGACACAGAGGAAAGATCCAAAAGCCATATCAAATGATGATGCAGAACACAGACTCATTGTACTAAGGTCTCTTGCTTCAGCCCAATCCCTCTTCAGCCAATCCACCGGCAGCGAGCGCCAGAACAGCCGCTGCTATTGGTACGCTGGCCGGAGGGTCAGGTCAGCCAAGGGAGGACGGGCGGATCGGCACTACCCCCAGAAGCCTCATGGGCTGGCCTATCATCCACGTCTAGAAGCGTGCCCTCTTGGCTGGGCCGTAGTCATCATGGTCATTGCGTCCCCAGCGACTTCGGCCAACATCTCGGCCTCTTTGGCCAGCGTAGTCAACCCCTTCCTGTTCAAAGTTACGCCCGCGGTTGAAGTTTTCCATGAAGGTGTTGGGGTCCTATGTGAGTGGATGCAACGAAATGAAGTTTGAGGGGGAAATATGGTGAGTGTGCATTTTCTTTCCCTTGTTATACACCCAAGCCCCAGCTGTGTGTTATGCTGTCAAAGGTAATCCTACAAGTCCCCAAGCAGCAACAATGATGATACAGCCACTGCAAACATCAGCTTGCAAATCCTACCAAATATTCTTCTAGCCTCACCTTATTGCCAGTCCAACGCGATATGTGGATCTGGCAGGTGATTTGCACATTGGGTTTTATATGCTGCACTATGAAGCTGCATGAAAGGATCAAATCAGATCCAATTTAGGTTTTTCTACTCAAACAAATCTATAAAGCAAAAATTTGGCCAGTGGTAAAGCTTGACTTAGTCAAACTTATTGTTGGGTGACACAAAGTACACCAATAATGAGAAAAAACACCCCCAGTGAATCACTATCTAGTGCACTGATTTCTCTTGGTTCACATACTGTGCACTGAGGGACCGTCACAATAACTAGGGTTTATGTGACTCATCTTCAGTGGAATACAAAACCTTTCACAGTTCTATCGGTTTTCTGCATATCCAGACACAGAACAGTAGTATCCATTTCATAGTTGCTTGGAATATGACTGATTGGAGCATTACAAAAAGATAAATAATCTTTGATATGCCTTTAGTTTTAATTCATACGTCTGACTATATGTGCTAAGGGCCTCGGAAGACAAAATGCGTAAAGCAACAACTAAATTAACTATTTTCAAACCACCAAGACATGAGAGGTGTCACTCTGGGTTGGTCCCAATCAGGCATGCACTCTACCATCCCACCCTTTGCCTTCAATTCAATGCACTTTCACTGAATCTGTTATACGGAAATATACAGAACTTTGTATGTGTGGAAATTAACTACAGTCGGTGTCATATAATCCAGTGCAGAAACTTTTACGAGGTTGGACTCACGGACTTGGTATCATTGTTTGGGTGATGGCCTATTCTTGTTCCAACATGCATTTTTGTCTCATGTTTGTTAAGTAGGAATTTGCAGCTCGCCTACTGGCCCTTTGCATTACGTATAGTTGTTCTTATAAACGCTTAATGCTATACCTTTAAAATGAAAATGCATCTCAGGATTAATGAAAGCATAATGAAAGAGCACAGTAGGTATTTGCCTTAGGCCAGTGCTTACATGATGGACACAGTGTAGATTGTAGACTGGCACTTTGTGGTAAAAATAGTAGAAATATGGAAAAAATCCAGCCTTCACAGGACTTCCAAATATCAAGCTTTCCATTCAGTCACTGGGTCTCGTCTGTTTGTGAGTAGTTCCGACTCTTACTTAGTTTTGTTACTAATGTCCTTTAAGTCTCTCTATTAGTTTAATACACACATTTATTCATAAAGATTTCACTGAATTAATTTTTAACAGTATAATCCGGTATCTTAAAAATTGATGAGGGTCTTAGTTGGAATACAAAGTCAATTTGTTGCAAGTTGGAAATAGTTGAGAATGTACCAATAAGAGCGTGAGAACATCACCAAAGCAATGATGCCAAGTCCACAAGTACCAACTAAAAACTTTCTGCTCTGGGTTACATGAAAACAACTATAATAACTTATCAGGTTAGCACTCCCCACAAACACAGCTTAGGTTTGGGATGAAACTGCATAAAGTAAATGCATCATATGAATATTGCCAAACTTTTGACGATTAGTTGCATCAGCTTTGCCTTGGGATTTGTAAACTATTGAGTAAAAGTCAGGTTTGCAATCCATAAATTGATCACATAGATTGACACCATAGACCAAATTTTAAAATAGCAATATGAATGAAACTTTTGCATACTTCCTTCATAATAAAGAGCACTGAAATAATTTCCCACTTGAAAACAAGTTAAAAAAAACTAAGAATTATTGTTCTTGATGCTTGTATCTGTAAAGTAAAGACATACTGAGCTGCATAGGAGAGGTTGCTAAACCTCAGCCCACTACAGGCACCACCACACTAGCCACCAACACCCTAACTGTCAGAGAGCAATTCTAAGCTTTCACTGGGTCATCCTCCACTTTTTCCATCAATATTTTTTGGCAATTTTAAAACTTTAAAATCTGTGCCTGTTGTTGTGCCTTGCTAAAGAACATGAAACAGCCCATTAAGGTGTATGATTGTAAGAAACTGAAGAGCGAGCAGTTTCTAACAAGCTAAAATGGATGTTTGAGAACATGAAAACGAATAGAAAAAATGATAAAAAGCACTAAGCACAATAAGAACATGCATTCTCCAAGTTGCTACAAGAATGTGCAAATTGAAGTCACGTCACTTGCCCTCAGATCCCATGTTTTCAACACTGCCCCAAACTTACCACTGACACTTGCATCGCCTCAACAAACTAGAAATTTTAAAATTGACCCTTAGAGGAAGAATAATCTGATATGAAAGAGCAAAAAGAAATGAGATAACAGTAAACAAAACAACTACATGTTGGCCACCGAGATACCCGAACGGGCCGTAAAAATAAAAAAAACTGCAAAATTATAAAAGGAACGATGCCATCCCCGCATTAACATGAGACGAATTGTCAATGTCAAAGAAATTGTGAAAAAGATGTACGTATAAAAAAATATCAAATATTTCAAGATGAGCATAATATTCACCTTAGCTGTGTCTTGTGCCTCTTTCTCTTCCCCTCTGCCTGGGATGCGAATGGAGGGACTAGCATGGTTGGTGGTCTGGTGATGCCAACCCATGCGTTGAGAAACAGCATCAGTGTCAGAAAGAAAGGCTGCTTTAGGGACAAATATGTGTTACTGCATCATGCACCCACCACCCCTCACTCACCCAAAGTCTCCTTCTCCTTCTCTGACACAAATCGCTCATTCAGTGTCGGTTGGTAAACCATTAAAAGTTAATTCAAGAAATCCTTGCAGGCCTTTTCCTTCATAATGCACACTGTGCATTTTGGCAAGTAGTAACACACGCTTTCACAACTTATAAAAAGTTGCGAGTTTAATATGGACTGTCTTAGACAATCTGTTGCCTTCACTGTATCTATAGAAGACCTGCTATTATGTTAGTTATCTTTAGCCTTTTCCAGTAAGTACTGCTGGCACAACATAAAGACAGATGCTCCCCTACTTACAATAGGGTTACATTTCGAGATCCACCTTGTAAGTAGAAAACATCGTATATATTCCGGAATCTATACCCATTGAAAATCAAAGTCCAGTCTAGTTTAACTAACTTGAAATGTACAGTGCCCTAAGTATAACCAAAGCTTGTAAACTTGACATTTTTTTTTATTTTTTTATTTCTATATGTATTTACTATCAGCATTAATACTTTTTGCAATTTACCTTTTCATGAATCCTTATTAAATCAATCAGTGAAGCTGAAATCCTTTTAAAGGAGCTAATGAAATGACTGATGTGTTAACTGTTCTGAGACTTCCACATGGTGGCTGCTGCTGCATACTGCTGGCCTCTTGCTCCTGGCTCACCCACATCATCAAACCCATCAGTTTTGAGTTTTGATGTGTTGACAGAAGTGGGTGAGCCAGGCATAAAAGACCAGAGTGGGGACAGGGCGAACAGTATGCCACAGTAGCCTCCTTGGGCAAGTCACAGAACAATAATCACACCTAAAATCTCACTATTTCCTCAAAGGTGCCCCTTTTTTCCTCAATAATAATTTCATACATGTATCCTTGGCAAACCAGCTACCATACAAGTCAGATGACTTTATCAAGATGGCACCAAATACAATATCCAAGATGCATCCAGATGCTTTCTTCCAACAATAAATGTGATTCAAAGAGATCTAAACAGTATTGTAGAAACCCGATTTTTTATTTGAACTTGCTGTATTATTCAAAACTTTATTTTGGGAGTTGTTATTGACATGATCTTACTGTACAAGCTAATCAAAATAAAACTTAGACACCATCTGGAAAAGATTAAGTTGAAACGGAACACCAGCTCAGCTCATTTCCTGATGTTTGTTAATATTCCTCGAGTGTGAGCTACGTGGCACCGAGTTCTGCTTGCCTGTCCCTGCATCCCCGTCATAAACAAGAGGAAGGCCAAGCCACTTGTCAACTTTCTCTTACAGTTGCTTACACTTGCATAAATGCTACAGAACTGAACAGGAAGGCACCGCAACTCAAAACCGTCACCCATCATCAACCCAGAGTATTGTACACATGTTGCTAGCCCAGGAACAAATTGAAATAAAAATTTCAAGTACAAATTCAACAGAATAGGTGTTGATACCACGCCCTTACAAAGATGTTATGTACACATAATGGAAGTTGATTTGTACAACGCAATGTATACCCTCCTGTCAAGAGCTGATTCTACAGTGAAAGGATGATGAAATGAGTCCAACTACTATACACAAAGGGGAAGCAGATTTGTGGAAGCAAAATCATAAAAGTTGGAAAGATGCACAATCTAAGTTGAGTAGTTCCCACACCAATCACTACCCTTGGGATATTAGCTTTGCTCCCTAAGTCATGCTGTAAACTTGGAGATTACAATGCTCCACCCAACTATATAACCATAAGGCTAAAAAGTCACACACTAGGTGTATTGGCTAAATAAGTTTGGTCTAAATAATGTTTTCACTGTTCTCTGATTTCAGTCGAGTTGATGATTCCAATGTCTAAGGACTGTGTGTGTGTGTGTGTGTGTGGGGGGGGGGGGGGGGAAGGAAAGATGTCACTGAAGAACTTTTTCAGTCAGTTTTGCATACTTTAACACTCACAAAATGAATTGTAATCAGTTTCAAGCTACTGTCCTTTCAAATGCAGCATAATTCCTTACAGACTAGCTGGAGGTCACAAGGATTTATACATGCCTAAGACGGGGTACTCAGTTGCTGCAGTACAACACAGCTTCCATCCATAGAAAACTGTACTCAGTTTTGAGACGGAAACGTATGGTAAATACCATATTGCATCAATTATGAACAGCCTATATGAGATGATCAATCATTCTTGAATTGCTGGCAATCATTAGAGCATTACAGGTAATGAAATGGATGAGACAGATGACATTCACACAACAAACAAATTGTTTTAGTGGGTCCTGGCTTGAACGACAGCATCACCCACATAAAACGAAGACATTTGATACACTTGAATTTCCTTATTTCCCCTTTTTTTTTCCATTGCCCTCATTGCCCAATTCATTTTAGCCAAGAGAATAAACGTTGTAAGAATTTTCTTTATGTAGTGCCTTTAAAGTCTTTCACAAAATGTTAATCAAGGCTTCGAGTTAATCAATTAAATCCTTCTTTCCTTTTCCTTTTTAACAAGCAAGGCACAACTTTTGTTTCAAGACTTCAAGGAGAAAATATTGTACCCCTAGAGGCTATAAACACTGGAGGAATGACCCACACACACCAATGCTCTCTGACAACAATAATAATAAAAAATCATCTCCCCCATTTCAACACTCCACTTGCCATTGTCTAAAATGTTACATATAACACAAAACAGTCAAGATATTTCCAGATACCAGTTTCACAATGTAACATTGGGTAGATTGATGCCAATGTATGAATGTTTCATTAGGCATGCATTCTCCAGTGGTTCGCAATGCTGAGTAATATCTTCCATACTGGTTGAGGAGGTTGAGGATGGGTAAATGTTACGCGTCAACATAACCACACGCAACCAGACATGAAAATACAAGTGCATTTCCTTTCCCCAATCATCCCCTTTAAACAGAGTAGGCATGCCATGAGCATATAACTTTAAAAAAATACCATGTGAATAAGTTTCATCGGCTAAAGAACATGACCAGGTATTCGATAGAAAACAATATACTTTCCCCCCAAGGTGATATGAGCCGTTAAGAAAAATGTGGAAGTCAGAGTTTCACATGTCTTTTCCTTTTCTGTAAGATGTATTGCACCATGTTTCTTGCCGAGACGTGTCAGACCCAGGGTACGTGTTACTTTTTATCCCACATTAAACCATTTTCAGTACACATATAAAACATTAGAAGCATTTCATAATCTTCCACAAGGTTTAGCTTATGGCAATAGGTCCCAGTCACTTTCCCTACCAAGTTTCATTGTAGTAATGAGCATATCAGATGAAAAATATTGTTCACTGAAATATTATCTGATTAATAACTACTAAGCTGATCACTGACAAAGCAAAATTCAGAGCAATTTGGTTAGACTACTGCACATAAGCAAGGCATTTCCTTAACTCCTTCTCAATAAGAAAACTAGTTAATGAAATGGTTCCTAAGCCAGGCAAACCTCAATAAGCAACTCTGCTCAGGCTGCACGACAACAGCCTTTCCTGCAGAGATGCAGTTGTGTCTGAGGAGTGCACCTGCATCTTCGAGGACACAAGATGAACACACAACAGGAGAGCTGCCCAACCCCCTTTCAACGTGCAAAACAGATTAAGATTTCCACTTCTCATAAAAAGCAGAATATAGGAACTTAGCTTTGGTCAAGCTGATCTTTCTCCAGACATGAAAGAACCATTTCATCGAAAGCATACAAGTAAATGCTTGTGAAGTATATCTGATGTCAGAGTATGGATTAAAGATAAAATATACGACTCGAAGGATGAAGACAAAAAAGATCATTTCGCCCGAAAAAATCTGAAAGATCCAACATAAATGCAACACAGACAATGGCAAGTTTTCTTCCATAAAATTAATAAAGAAGTGAATACTTTTAGCTGTTGAAATGGGGTGATGCCACAAGATACCGTACAGGTTTGTGAATATAAAACGGAACTCGTCTGTGCACCAACCGGCACAACACAAGACCAAAGCAAAGGTAAAAAGCAACCTAAAAAGGAATGTAATACTCACCGGGGGAGGAGGGAGCTCATTCTCGCTGCTTCCTCGCTGATAAGCACCGCGGTCTGAGGTAGTGAAAAAAAGGGATTTATGTTTTTACTAAAAACACTATCATGTAATATCTATCAGCATATATAATATCTAAAGTACCTTAAAGTTAAAAAACAATGTTTGTTACTCATGTTGAAATCTACTTCTTGAAGCTACCTACCAGCAAATACTTTCCTCTCTATAGCTAACACTTTCTAAGCCATCATCCTTCAATTGAAGATATGATCCACACATCTGATCCGTCTTCTAAAACTCACCATACTTTCTACCAGTATTATATTTTTGTGTTGCTTCCTGTGCCCTTTCTATCAAAATTCTACCATGCATTTTCAGTTTCATTCATCTTAATCCTTGAATTTATAAACAAAGTAAAAGCATAAACAACATTGACAACAAAGTAACACATTTCCATATTTATATGAATGCCTTACTCATAAAAAATGACTCTGTTCCCCTTTCAGATAAGCAGGGCAGACAAGAGCCTAAAGAAAACTGGAATCAGAGGAGAAAAGTTGGCCATCTAGGACCCACAAATGCACTTTTCCAATAATCTTTAAGTCTTGTCTGTTTCTGTAAACTAATGATAATGGGATCAAGGCAGCAGCAGCATACTTACTGTCACTCTGCCAAGGGTCTGGACGGCCATCCCAGTTGCTGTCCCAGTTGCTACCCATGCCAGAGGAGCCAGTGCCACCTCGATTACCCATGCCTGAGCGGCCCCAGCTGTCACTGCCGCCCCCTCGCCAACTGCTACCCCCCTGAGACCTGTAGCTGTCACTGTTACGGCGCCAGTTACTGCCTTCATTACCCTGGTATCCACTGCTGCCAAAGCTATCCTGGCTGTTCTCACCCTTCATTAAATCACCAGCACGCTCCTGGAAAATGAAAGAGAAACAGCTGAAATTAACAGGGGAAAATAAAATATTGCAAATACCAATCAATTAATATCCCTCAACCCTCACCAGTATGAGAAACTGGATGTGAAGTTAAAGGAGACCCACCTGCATGAAGAGCCTGTTTTCTTCTTGCCGGCGCCTCAGTTCCTCCTCCTGCTGCCGAAACTTCTGGGAGAGTTCTTCCTCCTGCCGGCGCTGTCTCTCCTCCTCTGTGCGACGGTGTTCCTCCCATTCACGCTGCCGTGCCTCATAGTCAGACTTGGTCCTCTGATTCATCTCCTCTCTCTGCCTCAACTCTGTTTGGGCAACAGTAGGAAACTAAGACACCAGGCCAAGTTTGAGCAATATTGCTGTCTATAGTTCTTAACTGTCTTTAGTGACACAAATTCCTTCATTCCATGGAACTCATATAGACATGGCACCACTCTATACTTACGTTCACGGAGCATCTCTGTTTCATGCTCATATTTGGCGTACTCGATTTGCTCCTCCAGCTTCCTCTTCTCATCCTGGAGCTCCTTTTCTAAAGCATCTCGTTTCTTATCAAACAACTCGTACAACTGTTTCCACTTAAGACCATACCTTGAAGGAAGGAGAATAGATTTGTATTAAGTAATGTACTTTACCTAAATCATAAAAATTTGATATACAACCATAACCATACTAGTGAAAGTGCTGGGGGGTAAACTTACTCATACTCAAAGGAGCCTGGATGGGCGAAGCGCGGGCCTTGCTGCCTCTCCTTCACATACTCAGGGTTACGTTTGTTGATGTTTATTTCACTCATCCCCTCGTTGTCGTCAACAAGAGCCATCTGTTCAACGATAACTGGACGTGGGGACCTGGAGGACGAAAGAAGATGGAAATTGAATAATATTATCTACAAGGTCTAGAATACACAAACATGTGATAAATAAATATTAAGTAAAGATTTACAATGATGTCTACCAACAACATTGCCTAACAGACAACCACTAATGGCTTCATTATATATATGCAGTGAAAGCCTTTTAGAAGATGACAGCCACAACTGAGGTGCACTACACATGTATGCTAAAAAGTATGGTGTGCCTAAGAGAGCCAACCGTTTTAGTGTCTTTTCATATTTGCATACTAAATTAGATAAATGAAAATAGAAATTAAATAAATAAAAGGCCTGCAACTAATCCAAGGAATGAGGAGAAATAGAATACTCACGCAACCATGAAGAAGCACCCTTCATTACACTTCTTGAGGGCCAGGTTGGCTGAGGGCTTTTTACAGAACTCCACAATGCCATCACCAGTGGCTCGTCCCCTCTCATCAGTCACCACAATGGCCTTTTCCAGCTCACCAAACACCTGTTGGTAATAAATTTGGTATGTAATGCCTAAAACTATCAAGCACACATTTTCTTTCAGAGATGACACATTGGTCCGACTTGTACCAAAAACTCCCCCCTCAACCTAGCGCAAGGATAACACACTCACCGAGAAGGCCTTTTCCAGAAGTTCATTAGTAACCCAGGTGGAAAGGTTGCGGATCTTGAGTGCCGTCCCAGGAGACGAGAAGCGAATTTTGAGCTGACGACCCTTGTAGTCCTTCATGTGTAGCTCCTGGCGTGCCTTTTCTGCATTACTCTTGTAGTCCTGTTGTGGGGAAGAACGGTTTGGGCATGTTAAAGAAAAGGATGTAAATATTTCCTCAGAGCTCTCTATTTCAAAAGTATGACCAGTAACACGGCAGGGCTTCTATACTAACCATACGAACGAAGGCAAATCCCTTGTTCTTGTCAAAGTACACTTCATCATACTCTCCGAAGGGCTTGAACAGCTCCTTCACGTCATCCTCCTTGATGTCCAGCGGCAGGTTACCCACCCACAGCCGACAGTGATTGGAGAATTTACGGACAGTTTCTTCACGAGGGGGAAGGTCAATAAGAGGCCCTGCCAGCTGCTTCAAACGTTCAATGATTCTGTCCTGTAGAAGGTAAGAGACATGGTGTGAAATGCGGCTGCCACGCCAGCAACAATGTAACATAATGCACAATGATCATTTTCTATACACCTGCTTCTAAATGTGCATGACCATCTGTTATAGGAACCTACACAACTATGACAATTGTCTACAACCCCCCAAAATACAATAATTTACAGGATAATTATCACAGCTGGTCAAACAAAAGAGCCTGAGGTCAGTGGCGGATTTAGGGGGGGGCCGAGAAGGCCGTGGCCTCAGGCCCCGCGCCCACAAGGGTCCCACACCTGAAAGGCTACAAGGGCACCTTGATCCTTAGGGGAGAACTTTTATTGAGGTATGGTATTATTAGGAAACAAATCCTTTTATTAGTTACCCATTTATTTGTTATTTGTTTGTCGTTTTTCCTGTCACAAAAAAATCATAATACAAATAAAATGAAACTAGAACGTATTTAGATCAATTTGTCAATTAATATTTTCTTACATAAATAATACTGTATAAAAAGTTTTGAAATTAACCTGGTAGCAGCAACGGGCCAAATTTGTGGCTTTACCGTGTAGCAGCGACGAGCCAAATTTGTGCCATGATATAAACCCCCCAAAATAGATGATGCATAAACTGATCACAAACGCTTTGTTATATATTATGAAATGATTTCTGTGAGTGATGATTTTTTTCTCAGTTTTCTCGCTTAGAGGGACCATTAAGAAACATGATCCCTGCTGCTACCGGGTTAATAAACAAAATTAGGTAAAAATTTGTTTTAGGTCGTGCCAGTATCTCATAATCTACTTTATGAAACATCACTATCTCTTCATATATCTTTTCTACAAACCTTCAACAGTCATGGAAATGCTTTGAAAATCCAATTCAAGGACTTTTTTTTTACTCTTGAAAATAGGGGATAATGTTTACGAAAGCGCGTCGCCTCCTCTGGCGGCGGCGGCGGCGACTCTGCGCCCGCCGCAGCCGTAAAATAGCTCACAGAGGGTTTAGGGTTGGGGAGCATATTTAAATTACTCCAACCGAACTTTCCGACCTACTGACCCCCCACATGTATACGTGACTTATTTCTGCGAGGAGGTATTTCTCGCAACACCAGCTGCAGTGTCGCTGCGGCCGTCGCCAGAGGAGGCGACGCGCTTTAGTAACCATTGTCCCCTACTTTCAGGAGTAAAAAAGTCCTTGAATTGGATTTTCAAAGCGTTTCCATGACTGTTGAAGGTTTGTAGAAAAGATATATGAAGAAATACTGATGTTTCATAAGGTAGGTAATGAGATACTGGCACGGACCTAAAACGAATCTTAACCCAAAATTATTTTCATTAATTGGTTTAATGAATTTACAAGTAGGAAATTACAATTATTTTGATGATTATATATCCTGATTAAGATTAAATTATAAGTGACACCCCAGCTTTGACACCTTATTTAGGGCCATGCATTCCCATTGGCCTTGGGCCCCGCACACCATAAATCCGCCCCTGCCTGAGGTCAAAGACTAGACACCTAAAATGGGCCCCATGAGGGAGATAGAAAATTGAAGAAAAAGCAAGTCATATAATTAAGTAATATTGAAATGTGAACATGCAATCATCCAATCATTCTAACAAGGCATTCTTTTCTTTCTTTCCTTTTTTTTCTCTTTCCTTTGTATCCTCAAAATTCACCATTGCTGAAGCAATGTCTCATTTTCTCTCCTTATGATAAACAGTGCAATACACATATTCTTTATCCCCTGCACGATGGATAGCCTGGGAGGGATAAAACTAAACAAGCAAAATATGTTTGCTACAAATATGGCACAAAATCTCTAATGAAGGTAGAGATTTGCTTCCTAAGAGCAATATGTTCTTGCCTTCCCTCCTGGAACCAGTCAATCCACAAATAAGTGACTCTGGTGTGGCGGAGAGGGCACATGGATGTTATACTCCCCCAAAAATAAATTTTAAAAATATAATGCAAAAATAAAAGTACAGATATTCTCGTCTTCCTAATGGAACCACCAAATTAATTGGAGACTGCAAACAGTAAGGGTGTAGATACTACATACTGCCAGAATTTGCAAGTCATAGCTGTATGTGGTGGAATAATGTTGAGGGCTGATAAATGCGAGTTTTGATAAGAACATCATATATATGCAGACCTCCAGTTTTATAGATAAGAAGGGGGGACAGGTTGCCTGGGAGCCTAAATTTTCCAAATATAATTACTAAATAAAACAATGGTCCAAAGTAAAAACCAAGCACAAAAAGTAAGTACTACATATATAAATAGGTAAATCTAATAGTAAATGCCACTGCTGTACCCAACTGTTTTGTTTCTTGTTGAAGATCAATCCTTTGTCATATTTGTTATTGTGATCATGTTGAGACAAATGGTTCTTGTTGAACATCAATCCTATCATGTTAAGCCGGTATAAACATCAAAGTATAGCCTTGGAGGTTTCCACGTCATGGCCAGATGAAACAAAAATAATACTGCAGCTGTACACACTGACAAAAGTCCCTAGAATTACTGTTGGTGTTTCTTAGATGGCTGTTTTGATGCCACTTCTGGTCAAAAAACTACTTATTAGTATGACCTCAAAATATCTTGATTTATCCTTTCATTACGTATCAACTATCCTGCATATGGAAACATGGCTGAAGAAGCCACCTAGGCCCAGCTCAGAAAAGTCATTGTCTGCTATATAAAAATGTATTTAATAGTAATACCTGACATGACTGGACAATAATGTACCAGAAAAACTGAAGTAATGAGTGGGAGTGGTAATTATTATTGAGACAAAGGAAAGAAGTGGTGGCAATACAATTACTGCCCATGAAACTCAGAAATACAGAAGGATGTGCAGAGATTATATGCAAATACAGCTATTTTATATAAGGGACATGAGCATCTGCAATCTTTTTAATATTCAGGGGTCCTAGAACCAATCTCAATTGAATTCATCATTTGCAAAACAGTGTCTATGAGTTATGAGAACTTAAATAATCAACCTTGAACATTATGCACCTGCCTAAAACTATGAATTATAATACTGGCAGCATGTTGCATCAATATCCTTACTGCATTGACTCCTATGGAGAATAAAGACCACTTATGAGCATCTATCTCAAGAATTGTTGTAAAAAAACATTTATGTTTTCTTTTTCTTAAATGAGTGTATTAGTAATCTTAGGCGTCATGCAACGTTTTCTTGCCCGATATCTTACAAAAACCCGTTTGGTCTCCCTGCCCTTACTCGTCTTGCCAACCTTACCCCTTGTCCCGTACCCTGCCCAGCCAACCTCTTCCTCACACCTGGACCGGCAAACTTTGGGGAATATTCAAAAGTGTAGCCTACTAATTTTGGGATGCTGAATGCTTATGTCTGGACAAAATATGATGCTGCTTATCATGGAGATCGTATTTTTCTCCGGAAATCACTAAATGATTGACTTTTCAATGCCTTTTGGGGACCCACCACCACAGCCGCAAAATAGCTCAAGGAGGTTCAACTTGGACACCCGTGGGAAATTGAGGGTTTTGGGTGGGGGAGTGACTTATTTACGTGAGGAAGTATTTCTCGCAACACCAGCTAGACCGCTGCCGTGGCCATCGCCAGAGGAGGCTACGCTTTTGTGAATATTATCCCAAACATCTTCCGCTTTGCAAGACACCCAGCCTTAAAGCTAATTACCCCACCTTTGGAGCAGGATAATTGGCTGAGGGAGTCTCCATGGAGTCGCCATGCCCTATACCTTCCATAGCCTTGCCCCATCCCCTGTCGCCTCCATATCCAAGCTCCATACTCTATTCCCTCCATAACCTTGCCCAATCCCCAAGTCACCTGTCCCCTCCATACCCAAGCTACCATGCCCCATCCCCTGTCGCCTCCATACCCAAGCCCCATGCCCTAACCCCTCCATAACCTTCCCCCATCCCGTATCCCTCCCTAAACAAAGCCGTGCCCCATCCCCTGCTCACCTGTCCCCTGTCGCCTCGATCGCCACTATAGCCGCCGCCACCGCCGCCTCCCCGGCCTCCACGACCCCCTCTGCCGCCCCTGTAGAAGCCGCCGCCCCCACCGGCACCGCCCCGGTGGTGGTGTTCGCCCCGGGAGTCGTTGCTGTTGGGGGTGCTGTTGGCGTGGCCGGCATTGCTGTTGGCGTGGTGGGGGGCGCCGCCGCCGCCGCCACCAGCACCACGCCCGCCGTGGTGGCCGCCGCCCCGGCTTCCCTCCAAGGCGCCTATGCCGCCGGGGATAACCGGGGCGGTGGTGCCTAGGCTGCCGATGCCGCCGGGGACGGGGGTGGAGGTCTGCACGTTGCCGCCGGGGCCGCCGCCTCGGCCGCCGCCGGGGCCGCCGCCGCCACCCCGGTTTCCTCGGAATCCGCCTCGGCCGCCTCGACCGCCGCCGCGGAAACTGTTGACGTTTTCACTGTTTTCATTGGTCTTGGGCGTCTGCGGCTCTTTCTTCACGTTCTCTAGGTTCTTGGATTGAGCCTGCGCCTCCATCGCCATGGCTTGAGAAAGTACGAGACTACACCACAGGCCCAACAGCTTGACAAGATGGCGGGACGCGGGGCGGGACACGGAGCGGCGCCGCGCGGGGCGATCAATACTGCGCACGCGCCGCCGGACCCACGCCTCGCTCCTCCTCCTCCTCTTGTGGCCGATGGCGCCCGCTTGGGATGGCATGGCTCTCGAGTACATGCAGTCGCTCTATGATCATCTCTTTTACTTATTCGTACTCTATTTAGCTTGTCTCGATGCATGTTAAAATCGTGCCGCCAGACCCACGCCTTCTTTCTTTTCCTCTTCTGCCCTGTGTCGCTTTGGATTGCTCTTTAGGTCGCCTTCTTTCTCTTCCTCTTGTGACCTGTATCGCTGTATTATCTTGTATTCTTGCTGTATTCTCTTGTATTCTTGCTGTATTCTATTGTATTTTTGTATTCTATTGTATTCTTGCTGTGTTATCTTGTATTCTTGCTGTGTTCTCTTGTATTCTTGCTGTATTCTATTGTATTTTTGTATTCCCTTGTATTTTTCCTGTATTATTTTGTATTCTTGCTGTATTCCCTTGTGTTCTTGTATTCTTGCTGTATTATATTTTATCTTGTATATATATTCGTGTGACCCAGCTTTAGCTTGGCGCTTAATTAATAGGCTGTGTTGCTTACTAGCTAAAGCCTCTTCCTCTTGCATATATTTTCTGCTTATTCACACAATTTGCTTTTCGATTACATTACACTAGCCTTCCTCTTTCTCTTCCTCTTGTGACGTGTATCGCTTTGTGTCGCTTCCTAGGTCCTCTTTCTTTTGATCATCTCATGTTTGCTCATTCGATTTGCTTATCAACTGCATTACTCTTTTTTTTTCACTCTAGAATGTCCACATGTCGCCGCCGCCGCCACGCCGGCCAATCAATAAATTTTCGCGCCCGCCACAGATCAAATTCAAGCTGATACTACTCTATTGTGTATTATACTATCTAAAAACTTCAATTACCATCAAACAATAATGAGGAAAGTTGATGCTGTAGGGGTTTACTGTTCCCATGTGGTATTAATTGTAGCCAGGTCCAGACAAGCCGAACGAACTGGCGGCCTTTTGTTCTTATTTACAGTCTTTTACTCAGTCACATGAACTTGATGTCTACTTTCCGTTTGTATAACTGCAACAGTCTGCCAAATACCTGTAGGGCCTACCTCATTCTTTCCCTTTTCATGAAAAAAGCCAACAACACATTTGCACGTTTCCATTTGTCCTTTAACACATAAAATGAGCATAATTAATAAGCTCATTCTTCATTAATGTTCCATGCATCTCAGTAAGGTATTCCATCCCGTTCAGCTGTCAGTCTTAGATAATGAAGATATAACAAGCCACGTCACACTCCCACAGATAAACTACCGCCATATGGCAGTCTCACCATAATTACTGTATAGGACTCCTAACCTGTGCTCCAGGTAACACTGATGTTGATGATAGTGGTGTAGCTTACATACCTATAGTTAGCTCTGACTAGAATAAAAAAATATGTAATATTTGCTATAAACTTTATTTAAGCTGATTTCCCTTAATAAACAGCTGCTCTTCTGTATAATATATAAAAATATATAATTTATTATCTACACAAACATGACAAACCCAATTTACCCCCATAGCTACATATAGATCATTGATTACCAAAAACTTGATACATAAGATGTATAAGCCTTACAGTCAGTTCCCTATCTTGGATATATTCTAGAAGAAACACTTGAAGCACGATTTTGTCCATCAAGGACTCTGAAAAGTCAGACCATGGAAATATCATTCACATTTAGCCAATCTAAGAAGCACCATACATATACAAGTCTTTACCTGACTCTCAGGAGCCAGCTCCAAAATACGGAGCATTCTTACTTGAGTATTCATATTACTTTCTTTTGCAGAGGAAATATTCAAACCATATAGGTGAAAGTTAACACCATGCATGTGAAAAGTGTAGGAACTAGGAATACACATCATTCTGGGGTAAAAGGGGGCTTCTTGATAGAATAAGCCACATAAATTATAGTGTTATATGAAAGGTTATACAAACCTCAACTTTTTCTTCAATGATTTCAAAATATTTCTATGTGGATGAGTGGTTACTAGGCTACACCAAGGAGTCAGGCAATATATTTATTATCCTCTTCTCTTGGTAGTAGGTGATAGCAATGTGGCTGGGCTGGCTACATTTCTCAACTTAGGAGCCTATTTCATGTGACCATGTACTTAATAAGAGTCTGCAATAATGAGGGTGGAAAATGGAAATGATGGATGAAAGATTATTATAGACACTAAACTGAAAGAAACAGTGATCTTGATTTGCTTGTACTATTCACCTATTGTAACTGGAATATTCTGGCAAAAAGAAGTGGAAGACATCACTTGAAAGAGTATAACTGTTATATTAAGTAGTAAGCTCTCCCCACTTTGTAACAACAGTGCCCCTTATGACACAAAACACTACTTCATTTTGAGTCAAGACTTACTATTAGTGAATAATGAAACTGACACACTCATTGACTTAGCATGGAAATAATTTTGATCAATTATAATAAGTATAAATGTTGATGGAAGACAATACTGCAACATCACAATCTAGTGAGGATGCAGAATCAGATCCAAAAACACTTCAGGAGTTACTTTAGTTGCCATTCAAAGGAATATAATATCATATGACATTTCAGGATCATTCAAGTATAAAAATATGTTATACATTTTCATATTTTAAAGTATCTGTTCAGGAATATACCTTTCATTCATGATCCCTCTAACTATCCCAGCAGTCCTCAAGAAACAGGATTTATGCAGCATCTCCAACGCCTCCATCTTCCTGCTACCATGGAACTGACTAGCATTACATGTACAGAAGACAAGTGATATTAATATATACTAATGTTTTCTGAGGATATGAGCACCACATGTACAAATGCATACAAAATTACAAATGGATTATTAATGATCATAGAAAAGTAGAAATTTATATAAAATTATCAACTTTAACAGGTCTTAAAAACAATAAATTTTACTAATCCCCAACAACGCCAGCTACACAACATTTTACAAACAAACTAAGCAACAAAATATCAACCACAAAAATTTTAAAGCTCAAGTTTAACTAAACAAGGTATCTGCTACAAGACATTTTCTTGTGTAATTCATGATACAACTTTGGAGTGTATCTATACACTCTCAGGAGCTGCCATGCGAAGGCCGTCTGGCCTCTTGTAGTCTTCTTATACCCTTGTGTAACTTCATGTGCATTACTACCAAACTTCAACTTATAATAAAAGTATTAGGATGAACATCTGTGGCAATCTTCAAACATAGACAATTGAACTTCCAGAGCCTAAAGATTCTACTACAGTGCTGATGCTACAGCTGATTATAAAAATAGGAGCTCAACAGGAAGAATATCATGGCACTCAGATAAATGGAGAGTGAATTAAATCTGGTTTCTGATGCAGATTTGCAGCTCCTGAGTCTTGTTACTTCACCACCATTGGAGGTGCAAGAGTTAACGTGTTTCATATCAGGCGGGCCATCATCGCATAAGTCCTTGCCCTCGTACCCTTGAAGTAACCTAGCCTCTCCCTCCTCCTCCCTCATGGAGTTCCCTTCATGGGCTTCCATCCCTGCCAGTGAGAGGGAATGGTACTGACAGGATATAGCAGAGCTTCATGATATCAAATCATAAAAGGAAAAATCTGAATTAAATTAACCTAATTTGTATCTAATAATCACATTTATAATATCAGGAGGTAGAATGTGAATCAATTTCATTTTGCACTGAATTCAGAAGAATAAACTTTTTACCCAACTTACTGAAAGACTGCTTTGTAGAACTAAATTGCATAAGTAATAAGAAGTGAATGATTGGAAAAGACTATTACAGATTGTTTTAGTGTAAAATATTATAAACTGGCAGTGTGGACTTTCCTCTCAATGATAAGTCAGAACTACTATACTCATGCAGTTAGCACCAAATCAGTAATTCTTCTATGACTGACCCTGGTCCGCTTCACTCTTGGAGTGCCACTTTGTGCAGCGTTGTAGTGCTTGCTCCCACTGCTTCATAAGGGTGAGAAGTTGAGGCTGAAGATGTGGCTGAGGATGGAACACTTTATCCACCTCCATTAGTGGAATCAAATCCTTGCGGGACTTCCAGATCCCTGGGGGCCAGAGTGGATACAGATCAAATATGGCTATGAGGTATTATAAAAGCAATTCCTTCAGCATTTGTAAACTTCCACAAAAATGATGAGCTGGCATGCAGCTTGCTTATCTAGCTAAAGTTAGTGATGTATTTCCAGTAAGTAATCCATGTAATTTTAACACTATTCTTTCCCCACCTTCAAACCTCCAACCTCCTCTACCATGGAAGTGAGAAGTGAGAAGGTGGTGAAGCTAAACAATATACACAGTACAGAAAAATCTCCATAGAATATCTTGCTTGACAGTCTCTCTGATACATGTGCCAGAAGTTCTCTTTGATGCTTACCAGCTCCCATCCCTGCCAGGAAAGCAGCACCCAAGACAGAGACATCGGTGGACATTGGTCTTTCCACAGGTTTGCCAGTAAGGGTGGAAATCATTTGCACCAGGAAGTCATTCTGGGCCACACCTCCATCCACTCTAAGGGGAGATTCCTTTCTGAGCATTGCAGAGGTAAGGCATCATTACAGGATAAACAGGCATTATGGCAGACACAAACCATGCATGATAGTGGACACAAAGCATTATGAATGTATAAAAGGAAATAGAGAGAAAGAAGAAAGAAGGAATTATAGATCATATAAAAATAACATGATTAAAAAATATAAATGGATACAGTGAGGACAGGATGAAGTCAAGCCACCACACCACATATGGCAGGTTTTAAGCAGATAACCAATCACAAAACAATCATACAACCAATAATACATCAAGAACAACATTAAGGGTGGTCATGGTAGGCAGTGACGACAGATTACCAGACAAACAGGGGGTGTATTCCAAATGGGGAGGTTCCAACCAGCACACAGTAGCCAGCATATGGAATGGGTGAGGAAAAGGGATTTAATTATTTCTTGCACAAGGTATTCAAGGCAGGATAACTTTCACAAACAACATTGCTCAGACTGAAGCATCTCTCACTCTAATAAACTAATCAAGAGAAGAATGGGTCATTCTACCTGAGATTCAGTAACTCATAGTCAGCCTCAGCAAGCATGGTCCTGTATATCTGGTGAATGCGGAAGGCAAGGGACTCCAGCATGGCCCGCACAAGGTGAGCTCGAGTGGAGTTGGCGCTCAAACCCAAAAAGCCCCCAGTTGCTGTTGCATCATTCACAGGAGCCTGATGAGAGGTGGGATAAAAACTAAATAACTATGGTCCAGAAAGATTTGTGGTGAGAATTTCTCAAGTAGGGTTGTAAAATTTCTATGAATTTTGAACTGGAAAACTTTTCATGGAAATTTTGTGAATTTTCAGGAACTTTGAGAATTGAGAAATATTTACAAGTTTGCCTATGGCACCTTTGGGCCTTTTTTTTTTTTTTTTTTTTTTTTTTTTTTTGAGGCTGAGGTTATTGTTGCCTCTCTAGACTTCAGTTTTAGATGGCTGTTAGTGAGTGTCCCTTAGCCCAGTGGTGGCACAGGCAGGATTGTTTATGTAACACCTATTGAGGCACATGCCACTCTCCAGTTAACCTAACCTAACCTAACAAAACTCCAAACAGTTACTATAGGTCTTGACTCAGAAAATTCATATATAATTCCTTGCTAATGAGACTTTCTATACAACAAAGTGAGGTAATTCTTTATTGATTTATACCATAAGGTGCTGGCTATCATTTGTTTGAAGATACCCTAAACTTAACCTAACCTAACCTACCAAAACCCCAAACAATTACTATAGGTCTTGACTCAGAAAATTCACATATGCTTCCTCACTAATAAGACTTTCTATACAACAAAGTGAGGTCATTCTTTGTTGATTTATACCATAAGGTGCTGGCAATCATGCACTTGCAGATACCTTATATTTAACCTAACCTAACAAAACCCCAAACTATATGTCTTGACTCTGTAGATTTATACAATAGGTGTCTGATATCATGTGTTTGAAAGTTCCTTAAACTTAACCTAACCTATTGGAAATACAATTTTCGTTGCTCAAAACTTATTAATTAATAGTTATATTAACTAAAATTGGTTTGTTTATAAATGCAAATATACATGTGAAAAATTTAAAAATTCCTGAAAATTCCATGAAACTTTCCCACCTTTGCAACCCTATTCTCAAGTGTCATAAATAAGTAACTTAAAAATTGCACTTCCTTGCACACTGGCAGTCTTGTACCAATGAGGTCAAACTTTCTGTTCAAGGCCAGAACACCAGATTTGGGGGAAACTAGCTGCACCCGTAGTGACTGAACCTCCAATTAAAGTCTGTAACTTTTGGTGGTAGACTGACTTACTATTATACATGGTGACAACATCCTGACAACCGTCTAATTTCAATAATATAATACACTTAACAGAATGAGACAGGATTTGATGAAAACCTTTCAAAAATAATCTTGTCTCATAAACAAACTAACCTGGATCCCCTGGAAACTGGGGATGAAGAACACCCCTCCAGATCCCTCCACTGATCTGGCCAAGTCTGAGGTTTCTGATGCTTTTTCAAACAGACCTGCAGCAAGACAGAGGAACAACAAACTTATAAGGAAGAACAATGAAGTGGTATGGCAGATATAAAGATATTTTGGACCTACTTAATACACATTTTCTGGCTGAAAGGCATTAAACTCCGAAAACTCACCAATAGCTTGCCCCCATTCAATCACTGTTCCATTGTCTTGCGAGGAAGCCTCAGCCATGTGGACAAGTCCTTCTTTATCCTTCCAACCATGGACTGGATATATTCCTGCAAGTGGCAATACAATAAAATTTACATAGACAATGCATGCAATTATCCTTCAGCTCATCAACAGAATATATGGCATGGAAAAGAAGTGAGCAAGGCCCCTGAATTCACACGGAGTAAGCCATTCATTTTATTGGGTCCTGAATTTGTGACTTCATATCAAGCAGTAAAATGCAAAACAAACCCAGGATAAGTGAATGAAAAAGCAGAATAAGACAGGGAAATGAGGACACAGGACACCCACCTTTGACAGAAGTGTGAGCCTTGTTGCCAGTATTTACATTAAGAAAAGCACCAGTCCCAAGAGTGACCTTGACGTCACCGGGCTGAAAGCCACAAGACCCGAACAATGATGCACCTTGGTCAGACACCTGAGGTAGAAGAACATCATTTCATCTTTAAGATACTCTGATTACTCTTAATAGTTTTTGCATTAATTCATAATCAATACTTTTCCTATTTGGCCTATCATTCTTTTGGTGCTACTGGAATGTCAACCTTAACATCCATTTTTGAATCATATCCCCCATGACCTGTTCCTTTACACTCCAAAAATAATAACACCCACAAAGCTCAGATAAGAAGTGTAGAACATAATGGAACCTAATCAATATTATCTAGTACAAAAAATGTATAGCAATTATTCATATCTACATTGATACTAAGTGGATGATGTAACTCTTTATATAATCTCACCACTGCTGTGATGGGGATGGGGACACCAAAGTACTGAGGAGAACACATGCCCCAGTCCCCAACAGAGTCCTTCAGCTTTGGAAAGAGGCTCTTGGGCATCTGAAACAACTTTAGAAAGAAGGAGTTCCAGTCTTCCAGGTACGGGTCATAGAGGGCTGTACCACTGGCATTGGAGTAGTCGGTGGCATACACCTGAAAGAGGCCATACTACTGCAATTCCTTCCTTTGTCTTATATTGCTTTCTTTGTCCTTTCTGATCATCTTGTTCAATAAAACGATCATTAAGTTTCCAGTGCCTTACCTTTCCCTCTGTGAGCCTATATACCAGCCATGTGTCAATGGTACCAAACATTACTTGACCTTCATTCGCCAGATGCCTCACCATCTCATTATTCTCAAGCACCCACTTGAGCCTCATGTTCACCTGGAAACAACACTTTTGTAAGGCAATGCAGAGCCTGTACACACATGCTTCACTTAGTAAAAGAGAAAAAAAACAGCAATGAAATAAATCACACTGATAGATTGTATGTTCATTATATCTTTGGTAAATTATGAAAGGTCAATATTTTATTTGCAATGAGTGTTTCACTGTGATTCAGGGAGCTGACACTATCTTGCCTCTTTCACCCACCTGAATATTCATGAACTTCAGAACACTTGCAGCCAGGTACCTCTTGCTTCGCAGAAACAGGTACAGAAGAGAGCTGCCAAAGCGAAGTGTCTGAAAAATTTTAAACGAGGTTAATTTCCTTATCGATCTGATGTCTCATTTCTTAACAGAAATCCTTCTGAGGGTATACACAAGCCTTGTATTTCTATATAATTCTTTGATATTTCTTCATTACTATATTTATTTGCTCTTTAGGCAGACTTTCTTTAAGTAGAAACTAACTTTCATTGTCAGGCATGAATTCCAATGATTGACCAATGTATCTGCCCTCATGTCCTTCCAGGTGATAAAGTTGTGGAATGTAACACCAGTGCGGCGGTCCCAGGTGGTGAAGGTGGCCCGCTGGGTGCTCAAGCCAATACACCTGATGTCACCTGGACCCAAGCCAGCATCTAAGGGAAAGGGAGTGATGTAAATATGAATCAGCCTTGCCATTAACTTTTTTTTCAATGAGGAGAAACTATTTCGGTTAAGATTCGTTTTAGTACCGTGCCAGTATTTCATTACCTACCTTATGAAACATCACTAGCTCTTCATATAGCTTTTCTACAAATGTTCAACAATCATGGAAATGCTTTCAAAATCCAATTCAAGGACTATTTATTGTTGAAAATTGGGGATAATATTCACGAAAGCGCAGCCTCCTCTGGTGGCAGCCACGGCGGCGGTGCAGCCGGTGTTGCGAGAAATACCTCCTCGCAGAAATAAGTCGCATATACATGTGGGGGGGTCCAGGGTGGGGCGCAGCCCTCCCTGGTTAGAAGGGGGGGGGGGTCGAGGGGGGTGAAGCAGGTCATAAAGTTCGGTTGAAGTAGTTTAGATATGCTCCCCCACCCTAAGCCCTCTGCGAGCTGTTTTGCGGCCGCGGCGGCGGCATCATTACCGTGGCCGCCGCCAAAGGAGGCTACGCTTTCATGAATATTATCCCCTATTTTCAACAATATATAGTCCTTGAATTGGATTTTGAAAGCTTTTCCATGATTGTTGAACGTTTGTAGAAAAGATATATAAAGAGCTAGTGATGTTTCATAAGGTAGGTAATGATATGCTGGCACGGTACTAAAACGAATCTTTGCCACTATTTCTATAAAGGAATGAGAGCCATTTAAATAAACTCAAGAGGATAATTACACTGGACATTTACTTAACAAATGATTTAAACTAATATCTATCTAAATAAAAGCATGCACAGCAAATTATTATGGCCAAGTGGGGAAAAATCCACCTGGTTTGCTCTCCTGCCTCTGAAATCTATTACAAATTAATATTATTTAGTGTAACTAACTATCTTAATTTCTAAATCTTTGCCACAAAGTATTATTTTCTCTTCAGACTAAAATAATGGGCTGATTAATGAAACCAAAAGCAAGTATACACAAGTGGACCAACTCCCTGGCAAAGCTCTTACACCATAGGGAGATAAATCATCTTTGTAAAATAATTTTCATGGGATATATATATTTTTCACCAAAAATACCCAAGTTATTTTTCCCTACTTGACCATACATGAGCAAGTGATGAAGCATTAACACTATGCAGTCACCCACTTTTCCCTTCTTCCCTTCATGAACTCACTGGATATCGCTGCATTCATCACACTCAAAAACTTGCTCCACAATTCCTCAGGGTCGATTTCTACCCTTCTGGGGGCTGGGTACAGGAGGGTCACCTGTAACAATGAACCTTAACAAATATCCTAATACCTGACCCTGTTAAAACCTACTCTGGAAACCAATAATGCCATATATACTTGTGTAAAATTAAAATTGCCTCAGCTATAATCATTAAGCCAAGGCAGGGAGGAAATTAATTTTGGGGGGCTTTAGGAACATGTGAAGGGGACTGATTTTTATGAGACTACCCTTTACATGAGTGTATACAATGAGTAGCATATAATGGTTAATGGATACAGCTTATTTTCTCATATATGTGAATGTTAATAATTACTTCATTCTATATGCATGAAATACTATATAAACTTTTCTTTTTAATGATCTGAGGGCAAAAGCACTACTAATTTTCTTAATTAATAAGCAATCAAGCAGTTTGAGCTTCATATACAACAGTGTGATGAAATTTCCACAATGCATACTATAGTCAGTTCCACGAGAACTGGCATAGATTTTCCTTCAAGGGTGGACTTGCAGACTTGGTATCATTGCACGGGTGATGGTACTGCACGCTCATTGGCCAATTTTAAACTTGTTCTGATGCGCATAATATTGACTTTGTATTACTACCAAAACCCTTTGTGAGCTGTAAGGTAACATATTGCACCGATAAAAACTAATGCAATAATATCTTTATTGATAAGTATATGCCTTTTGAACTATTATAAATTAATCTGAAACGACATTCACAACAAAACTAAGTCAGAACTGCACATGAACGGACAATGTCCAGCGAATGAAGTGACTGTTAATCCTAGACTTTTTAAACTACTTTTTACTACTACAAAGCGCTAGGCTACAGTCTAATTAACTCAGTTATTATAAGATTTCTTGGTGTTTTTTTAGGCCTGGCTTAGTACTAACAATGTGTAGTGATGCTATGGACTCATAACGTAAACACTGGCCTAAGGCAAGAACCTTCTCATTTCTTTCATCGTCCTATTATTATTCCTGAAATATATTTCTAATATTTATGGGTGATAAACATAATAGCCATAAGGAAGAGCAATTATAAAAATAACTACATTTATATATCAAAAGTATTAATTTTAAGAGGTAACAGAGAGCGAGAGATAGTAGGCTATGTCATGGCAAACGAAATTGCCACAGCTTAGATCTAGTAAACAACAGCCAATGAGCGTCGGGGAGACTGTCAGCAATGACCCCAAGTCCGTGAGTCCACCCCTGAAGGAAAATCTATGCCAGTTCTCGTGAAACAGACTATAGCTTCAAGGGATCCAAATAAGACTAGTAAAGAATTTCAGCTGACTTAAATTATGCTGACAGTTTCAAATGGACTGTATTGGGTATACAGGCAGCGCCACACGTGGCCACTCAGTGAACTGTCAAAGCAGTACTTTCCATAGAACTCAAGTTATAGACTAGAGTGCGTCTGAGGCTGCCTCCAGGATACAAGGCCTTGGTGCCGCCACCGCTCCAAGCAAACGACTGCACACACTTTACTCCTAACCAATTTTCTGACTCTACTATTTGACATGGAGAAAAACTGAAATCAGGTAGGAGTGAAGTGTGTACAATTATCGGCTTGGGTCGACGGCGGCATCATGGCTGTGTATCCCTGAGACAGCCTCAGACGCACTCTAGTCTATAAATTGAACTCTATGGAAAATACAGCTTAGAGTTGAGTGGCCACATGTGGCGCTGCCTGTATAGCCAATAGGGTCCATTCTAGAATACTACTGGAATAACACAGCTAATGGAAAACTATATTCCTTATAAAGTTCATAGACAGATGACAGTAGAAATGAAAAATGCATCAGTTAATGTTTGGGGTAAAATGAAAGTAGAGTACATGAATAACATGGCATTATATGAGTAACTGTAGCTATGTAGGAAAAAAGAAAAAAAAAGGCACTAACCTTTTCTTCAGCCCGGCCGCAGAGCCTGGCCTGACTGTTGTATATGAAGCATCGCAAAATTGTGGTGCCCACGTCGACACTGGCGATGTACTGAGCTTCCCGGCAAGGTGACGGGTCGGGGGTCTGGTTACTCTGCTCCGAGGCACCCATGCTGCCAATGTCATCACTCACCTCCTGGAACACACCTGGAACATATTGGGCTGGTTCACTCAGCAGGTCACTTAATATTGAAACACATCTGTATACAACTGCAACACATTTGGCCTAGTTCACACAGTCTGTTATTTAATACTGAAACACATGTCTACATCTTTACTTAAATGATTCACTCAATATTTTAACATCTTGAGGTTAGTTTACTCAGTATTGCTCCACTCTTTCACCAACCTCACTCCGGTGGCTGACACTATTTCTTTTCTGATAGATGCCAATTTGCTCTTCAACATTTCTTAGTACTGTTTCTGTTGCAAATTACTCGATATCTTTGTTTCATTCACTGAAATGTAAGGGGAGGTGAATGGGGGCGGTCACCTGCAGCAGGTGGGGAAGTTGAAGGGGACAAAGCCCCCTATTGGAGGTTAGTTTTAATTAAATTTGTAAGATTTAATAATCCTGATACATATTTACAACCTGTTTTGCCATGGATAATGGTGGCAAGCTGTGGCAGTGAGTGAAAAGAAATGGCAACTTGAAGTTAGTGGGCCAGAAAATTTATTATACTCAGCATTGCTCAGTGCATAGGGCTGATTCTTGCAAATAAGTCGTTGTATATTCATCAAGCAACTTTGTAAAATCAGTAAAAATGATAACCTATTCTTGCTTCAACAGTAAAGAGCTATTCCTAAACTAACACTATAGCTGAATCAAGACAACAGCCACTGCTCAATGAACAGCCACAATTGGAGATACCAACAATGACTTACAGAAGGCTAAGGGGAGACATGATTGAGGTATATAAAATCCTCAAAGGTAAATACGATGAGGATGTGAACATCCAACTTGAGAGACATACAGGGCCAACACGTGGACACAAACTGAAACTATATGGAAACTGAGGTCCAGGACGCAAAAGAGGCAGATGTTCTTCAATTCAAGAGTCGTTGATGCCTGGAATAGCCTTCCCAAGGATGTAGTAGAGGCAGTGAGCGTGATATAATTTGAGAAACGTTTAGATAAGTTTTGGTCAAACCAACAAATTAAATATAATTTTGAAGAAAAATTGGTAACCACCCCGGCACACCACCTGAATATCAGTTTTGACAGCGACAATGTTCTGGACACAGAGGCCTAGCTTTCGCCTGCGTCCAGTAACACCGTAAGGTTCCGTAAGGTAAGGTAAGGTAATAAATTTGGCCAAACCTTCTAAGGAGTCTCACGTACCTTATGGCAAGGACCAAGGAGCCACAAATCAGGTATTACTACTGTCAGGAACTAGGATGAGTATAAGGCATGATCAACACTATCTGTCAAGGTCAGATAAGATCGCCTATCTTTATCCGCTGATCAAAAAATAATTACATGCCAGCATTATGAAACTCCTTGACCCTTTGTACACTAAGAGGAAAAATTGCCAATAATGGTGATTAGAGCAGGTAATTATAGTAAACCGGACCACACGTACTGCTCTCCTGAAGTGGGCGAGCATGTCACTAGTTACTCTGATAAGCATTATGGGTAAGGATGCTTTAATTAGGTCTTGGGGGGGGGGGGGGGAGGTCATATGCCTCACTTTTAACATGTCATCCGTCTGTTCCTCCAAAGATAACGATCAGATAACACACGAGCACGTGATCACCGGGACATGAGAGTACAGGATGTAGAGAATTATAGTGAAATAGATAAACGCGGAGAGGAGAGATCGAGGATACTTGCCAAACTTGCCTTCCTAGTATTGTTCGTTTACCCTTCTTCTTTTTTTGACCTGTAACGCTTTTCTGTATCACCTGAAGAATATGGCCCCCTGATAACACGTGCTTAAGAAGGGGGGGGGATCATAGATTAGGGACAAAAGCAATCATTTAAAAGATAATTCTGATGATTAAAAATGTGGTCACTTGAGCTTCTCCATAATGCGTAGAGCTGATAACAGATGGACAGCATAAGTGCGTGATGGAAATTGGACACGATGACCTCATTAATGATTGCCTTTAAGTGTATATTACTGTGACTGATAAGAAATGGTGACTGAAGTACGTATATGAGAATAGATTATAGCTGTCAAAGGCAGACGCAACGTTGCTCTATTGTCGTACTCAGCCTCTTATGTTCGCTGATTACTCACCCAAAAAACTGTCTAGGGCCCCAGTAACTAGCTTTATATAGATTAATAGTTAAAGTGATTAATTATTGGTGTTTCTTGGCAAGAGTCATAGGTCAGAAACCGGTAAATATGATACTCTGAGTACGATAATCTGGCAACGGTGGGCAAACATACGCTATCACGATCGAGTGCTTGCGATATTATTCCTCCCATCGGCCACTGACATATATCTCCATAATCTCATAAAAGTTTATCGATTTTTCACTTAGAATTGTCTGTCTCTTGATATGATAATTAAGTTCCTATCATGATTAGCCATGTTAATTTTCGATCGTTTTTAATTAATTGTTTCTATTTCCATCTCCTGTCCTTGTGACAACTATGAATAATTGAGTTTCTTTTTCAGTGCTATTAGGGCCATATATACTATATTTGCCTGTTTGAAAAGTCTCTCTTAGAAGTCGATGGGGTTTTCATTGACTGTTTTGTGATTCTATAGTGACAGTTTAATTTATACTACTTTGCACCATGAACGGGAAAAATCACCAAAGAAAACCCGGTTAATTCTGTGGCCTTGGGAAATAGGTCGGCATTCTACGTACGCATCTGCCTCTCACATCACCTATTTCCAAAGGCTTAAAAAGGAGATTCATCGGGTTCTAATGAGTGAATTCCCTTAGAGTCACGGTACAGAAGATCGAATGGTCAAACTACCAGTACCGGGGTCATAAGGCTATCCCTGGAAATGACCCAACCTCCTACGAAAGCCTTCATCGGGTTCAAATGAGTGAATTTCCTTAGAGTCACGGTACAGAAGAATGGTCAAACTATACCACCAGGTCATAAGGCTACCCCTGGAAATGACCTAACCTCCTACGAAAGCCTTCATCGGGTTCAAATGAGTGAATTTCCTTAGAGTCACGGTACAGAAGAATGGTCAAACTATACCACCAGGTCATAGGCTACCCCAGGCAGGACAGAGTGAGATTGTTAAATACTATGTGTATGCTTGGGTGACGAGGTTTAAAAATATGACCCAATAGTTGTAGTGGGAGGTCGATTACGTTTCAGAATGTTGGTTAGGTGATGACGCATAACTTTTACACTACCCAGAATAGCCGCGAAGTATATATATTTTCCTATAGGACTAATCGAGCCAGACGACCGCGGTTGATTGATTGATATATCTTCGTCTCTTAATTGATATCTCTTCCAATGGACTCAAGTTGATTTTTAGAGGCGGTGAACGTATGTGCGCATTTTGCAGAGGGTACAGAGATGTGTGTGATTCACCCACGGTCTGATCAGGTGCTGGACCCGCGATCGCCAGCCAGTACCCTTCTCATTTTGACTTTTGAGATTGGAGCTAAATATTTTCGGATCTTTGGGTGGGTACAGCTGCCCCCCCACACACACACACTTTCTCTTACACACACACCAAACCTTCTGTCAGTGTTCGTGCTAAGTTTAGGCTAATCGGAAAAAAAAAAAAAAAATCACCTCATCAACAACCTTGTGGGAAAGATAACCTGTAATGACTCTGGGAGAAAGTGATATGGGCCCTCACATGAAAAGAATACCAGAGATTTGAATCATAGCAATTATTCTTTTTTGTTGTTGCTAAAGAGGTACTCAAGATGATACATTTATAGAAAAGATTGGTAACTGATTTAATAATAGAATATACATTGTAAATATATATATTTCATCAATATATAAAATATCATATAAAACAATCATGATTATATTAGGCAATAAGGGAATACATCAGGGGCCATGCATGCACATTTTCCCATACTAAGTACCTCCTTTAATGTATATAAGTACATAGTTCGGTAAACACTTTGAGGTGCTGAACATGTTTGCATGCTATGGTTATCTGGTAGGGCCATGATGGACTGTGAGTAGTGGCCTGATCATAAGTGCTCTCCCCACCACAGCGCCATTAACCAGCTGTGTGGAGTGTTGGCTGTTTCACTTCCCCAAATGGCCTCAAGTTTCCACCTACATCCCCCAGTAACCATCAGGGAAGCAGTGCCTGGTGTCTTAAGTGTCAGGGTTACAGACTGTAGCTTACAGTATTTGTACTCTTCCAGCCCTACTTACTGCACTGTTGGTTAATAATAATAATGATAATATTACTACCATTACTCTATGAACCCTGGAATTGTCTACTGTTACTATTATTCATTACTATTACCCCCATGTCTGATTATAACCATGAACTGCTATACATAACAAAGTAGTGCATGTTAGTAAACAGTGAAATCACAAATGGTAGAAGCCCTCTACTAAGGAACTATAATTTTAACCTGACATTGATGGGAACTTCCTTCTTGGTGTCTGTCTCCTCCTCAGTGTTTGTGAGGTAGATAACACACTTGGCAGCAGCAGCAACACAAACACCGCTGGGAAGGCACGGAAACAATGTGCAGGACAGCGTGATATCACGTTGGGAAATATTAGCAGCAGTTGGAAGGCTCACAAGGAGCTCACTCCCCTGTTGTAGGGTGCCTTGGGAGGCTGCCAGAACAAGGTCTGGATCTGAAAGGTAGAATGGCAACTTTGTTATGAATATAATTCTTCAAAATGTGGATATCTTCTGATGACAGGAAAAATTATGATAATGACTGAACTACAAGTACAGGTAATATACTCGCCATGGCTTTCAACCTTCCATTTATTAGGAGCTTGGTCATTAAGTGTTACACCTTCAGGAAAGTTCAGCTTGATCAGAAGGGTGAGCTCCTGTGCCCCATCTTGTGGAACACTCACCACCACTTCCTGCACTTCCTTCTCTTCCTCAAGGTTCCCATTCAGGAGGTCTTGACTGGAACTGTCTCCCTCATCCACCATCCTAACTGGAAGCTGAGAATCAGAGGAATAACCTGATTATTTATTCCTTTCCATTCTTTCAGTGAATGTTTTTGATATGTTACATTTGCATGGTGTGAATATTTTAATATTCTATATCTAATGAAAAATGGAGGTTGATTACCATTAAATCTTTGTTATTATCTCCATTAAAAATCATGGTTCTTAACAAGACACAGTGCCTAAAAGAATGATCAGAAATATGAGATACATACATGGTTAGCCTATAATGACAGTCAAATAAGTGACAGCTAAGTTTTGTGTCTTACCTCTTGTAAAGAATTGTCAGTGAGGGACAAGACCTTAATGGCATGGTTGTTGGTATCAGCCACATACAGACAAGAGCCATTGGGAGCAGCACACAATCCTGCTGGCTCATTCAGCTGGAAATAGACAAGTAGGGAGCTTTAGGCCAGCATCTACATATCATTAAATAAGAGAGAAATACTATATCCATAAAAGAGCATTACTAACTACATACATTATCAACAGCCATACCTACCCCTCTTTTCTGATTTTGATCTACATTGTCTGTTGAGTCAGTTGTGGATATAGTAGACACAGTGTAGGTTTTCCCAGATGGTTGAACAGCCTTGATCTGTTTGAAGAGAGTCGTGTCAGCATAACAAGCCATATTTGTATATCTGGTACAGTTTTTGGAAAATGGATTTTCCTTATTCAGGGAAAGTTTATAAATTTGGTAAATTAATATGTGACAAAGGTAAGATGTATGACATGCAATATGATAAAATATTGAAAGACAATCTGATGTATTACATCTTTACATAATCAACTAAAATCAACTATAAAAACTATTTCTAGATTTTAAAGCTTGAAGAAGTAACCTAAATAACACATAACTTACTTTACTGTTGTACGAATCTGCTACATAAACAGTCTGGCCAACAGAGGTCACTCCTATTGGGTGTTGCAACTTGGCCTCAACACCACTTCCATCAACATCTCCATATGCAAAAAGGTCCTGAAATTACATATTGCATCATGAATATATCTAAAATGATTTGCAACTGGGTGATTAGATATAATCATGACCAGCATCAATGTTGTGAATCTAATTATCCATGGAGTGAAGTAGACATTCCAGTGGAGAGAACAGGACATCAAAATACAAACAATGGCGTACAGACACATCAGTTAGTGGGAAAAAGGAGTAGGGTAGCCAGGTACTCACAAGAGGGTCCCGAGCTCCACCAACAACTGCTTTGACACTCCCATCTTTGAGGTCAAACTTCCTGATGGCTGAGCTCTCAGAGTCAGCAATGAAGAGCTCTGTCTTGTCAGGGAGGGCGCAGCAGGTGAGTCCAGACGGCTGTGCAAACCCAGCACGGGCCGGATAGGAGGTGTTTCTGTTCTCCTCGGCCCCGCTGCCCGCCAGCCTCACCACAGTTCCTTTCTCATAAAAACTGAAGTAGAAAATGTATTATACGATTAGAAAAAATGATTATTAGCCCAGCCTCACCACAGATCCTTTCTCACAAAAACTGGAGTAGAAAAATGTATTATACAATTAGAAAAAATGATTATTAGCCTAGCAAAGCATATCAAATTCACAATCATATTTTCAATCAAAACTTCCAAATCTTGACAAACCAGTACTGAGTGATAATGAATGATAAACTAACACCTACACAAGAATATAAGGCAAGTACAAGAAGCCAGTTGGCCAACATTTGACAATTTGCAGGAACCAGTAGGTCACCACAAGCCCTTTTCATCTATAAATCTATCAAGCCTCCATTTGAAGCTTTGAAATGCCTTAACGATAGTACGATACACAGCTATAGTTGTTCCTTTCATTCACTACCCTATGTCAATGCCTTCCCGAATACATGAATCATTCCTTACAACTCTACTTTTCTTATATAGTAAAGATATTGGGCTTTTTTTATGATTTCCTTATTTTTTGCCCTTGAGCAGTTTCCTTTACTGTAAAAAAAAACCTTGGTGTGTAATCCTAAGTCTGTATAAAAGAACGTTGTGTATAAAGTCTGAGAGTAGCCTTACCTCCCCTTGAGCCACTTCCCGTCAGTGAGAAACACCCCCCAGATCTGGTGAGTCCCCGCCATGGCCACCAGCAGCAGGTTTTCAGGCTCTTCTTTGCTTCGGTCGAGGGTCCTGGTGAGGCAGACGTCCCATGGTGATGAAATGGCCTGAGGGTTGATGCTGCATGTGAGTTATCTATTGTTTTGCCCATAATACTGAGGCAGGTAAGTTGATGTAATGTGAGAGAAGGGGAGAATAAATAAGGGTTATGCATCAGAGAAACAAGCTGGTTAACATACCTGAGTAGTGCCTGTGTTGCCCCCTTCATGATCTGTTCCTTTCTCCCCAGTGCCAGCGATAGTGGTTACTTCTTCTGCTGAAATATCTACCTACAAAAAATATATATGTATGTTATTGGGAATGATAAAATCTGGTGGTAATGTGATCAAGATGGCAAAGATCATATTTTGCAGAATGATTTCAGAAATGTGTGTAAAACTTAAGCAACTGATAAGCTGAATGCACATTTATATACCTTGCGAATCAGGTGGTTCCCAGTGTCTGCAACAAAGATGATATTAGGGTGGAGGTAGGCCGTTCCTTGTGGGTTGGTGAACTTGCTGGAGGAGAAGTTGCCATCCTGGTGACCTGCCTCCCCACTGCCAACCACATGCTGGTAAATAACACTGTCCATTAGCTAAGTAAAGCATTGTATTGAATGGTTTGTCTGAAATAGGGAAATTGAAAAAATGTCTGTATATGGTGTAAAATTTAAATGAATACATCAAACACAAGGATACAAGAAATAACCTTCAAAATAGTCAATAAACCAAACAGAAGGCATATTAATTTTACCTTAACATTTCCTTGATGGTCAGTGATCAACAGCCTGTGATGGCCTGAGTCTGACACAATCAGTCCTCCTGGGTGGACAGCAACTTTGCCAGGAAACCTAAGGATGGAGCTGGTAGCTTGGAGGTGCTCTGAAGGTGCCATCGGGACTGGTGATGAACTCTTTAAGGTTCTGAGGAAGGAAATGGTACGTTTATGTATACCTATGTAGTAATACTGGTTACAGCTGTTGTGTTGCTATTGTTTCTTTGGGAACCTTAAGGTTAGTTTAGTGTTACCTACCCTGAGTCCGAGAAGTGTTTGATTGCTACGTCGACATAGAGTTGTAGTCTCTCTCTGTGTCCCTCGCCAACCAGGACAAATAAAGGCTCACCACTGGGACCTGCAGACATGAATAATACATACAACATATTTAAGATGTTTATGCTTACTACTTAGTTATCCATACTTATTTCCTTCATCCCCAAATAGAGTAATAGTGGTATGTCATTATCTCTAAAGACTCACCCAGTACAGGGAAAGTAGACCGGCAGGGAATAAATATATAAAACAAACCTAGTTGCAAATGTTCATCACTAAAGTCTCCTTACTTATTTTCTACATTAATGCACCCACCTCCACTAGAAGCAGAGGACAGTTGACATTCATACACCAAGACTTACCTAGTACGAGGAGGGTGGGCCAGCAGCTGATTCCAAGGGCCATCCACATCTTAGCCTTGGGGTCATTGACGACTGGGTGCTGGATCCCGTACCGCTTGACGGCTGCCAGGATGTTTTCAGACAGCCTTTCGTTTTCAAACTTTGCTGAATGAACTCCAACCTAAAGAAAGTGAACCCTGATTGAATGTTATTGAAGCCTCACTGAATTTATAGTCATGGAAAATTCATTATTATTACATTTCTATTTCAGCCTGAGAATATGCATCTCCTATCAACATGACATTTTTGACAATATAAAAATACTGTATAAATAAACACTGTCATATCACCTAAATATTAGTAACCTAACCACTCTGAAATGCCCTGAATTCCTCTTTACTAAACTTCAACACGACCACAGCATGTAACGAAACACACAACAAATTAATCCAGACAAGGATAGGTTTTGCCGGCACCAGGGATCGAACCCTCAACCAGTGAGTCAGGAGAGCCACTCCTTAACCAGTCGGCCAAAGAGGTACTTCCTTCGCAGAGTGAGTTATGGGAGGCTCACCCATCAGGCAAGTCAGCTGCACTACAACTCGTCTAATGGTAACCTAGGTCCCTAATACCCAGATGTTACCTAAATATCAACCTAACCACTCCTTATATGGTAACATTGTCCTAACACCCAGATATATTATGCATAAGACAGCCTATGAAAGTAAAGTGCATGTTCTCCTCTATTCATCAACTCTTGAGAGACAGAATTTATTTTCCTCACCACCAAGACTTCTCCGTCAGAGGGAGGGTGCAGGGCCTCGAGAGCCTCCAGGTCAGGCAGGATGTGCATACAATTGATGCAACAATAAGTGAAGAAGTCCAGCACGGAGATCCGGCCATGCAGGTCACCACTCAGGGTCAGGGGGCGCGACACATTGAACCACTCCAAGCCTGAGGGGTGGGAGGCGTGATCATACTCTTGAGAAACAGGTGATAAAGAAAATGAAACCAACTTATTTATGTACTTACTTCCTTATCCTTCAATATTTTATAACAGAACTAGATGGGCAAGTATCACATATCATTGGAAGAGACTTTGTGGCTTGTGTGTGATCTTAGTGAGGAAAAAACATAGAAGGGGTGGAAGAAGGAAAGAAGAAAAGGGAAGAGAGGGAAGAAGGAAGAAAAGGGAAGAGAGGGAGGAAGGAAGAAAAGGGAAGGGAGGGAAGAATAAAAGGGAAGATGAGGACGAGGAATTGGAGAGGAGGGTCAGACCATAGGAATGGGAAAAGGACAAAAAGGAAGATAATAAGGGGATGAAGAAAATGGAAGAAAGGGAGGAAGGAAGAAAAGAAGAAAAAAAGGGAAGACGAGGACGAGGAATGGAGAGGAAGGAAGGACAGTACAAAAAGGGAAGGGACGAAGAAAATGGGAAGAAGAGGACGAGAAGTTGGAGAGGATCAAGAGGAAGAAGAGGAGGAGGAAGAGGCAGAGGAGGACCTACGAAGCAATACAGGTCAAAAATAAAGAATGAAAACTTTATATCTAAAAAACAAAACGAGAAAATTAATAGGGAACACAAAATAAACCACGAATAAGGAAATAAACACAAGCAAAACTAAATCTTGGCGGTCTAAATAAGGAGTGGGTGGGGGCGCCTTTACTCACCCGTGTCGAAATCCACCATATGCACCTTCTCCTGGCTGTACTGGACCAGGTGCTCGATAATACAGGCCTCCCTCTCCTCTCTGGTGGTTAGTTCCTCTATTTTGCCCGCTAACTCGAGGCACACGAGCGTTAATTCACTGACAGTCCTCGCCGGCCCCTCCATGTTTGTTTACCTTTCGTCTCTATGGTAAAAAAAAAAGTGCACATGACGCCGCACACTGGAGGAGGTTGGCCGCCATATTAGTACTCTCAAAGGACCCCTCCCTCCCTTACTCCCCGCCACTCACACATTTCAGCTTGAACAGTGGTTGCTTGGTAAGTGGGTTCTACTTACCAGACTGACTGCTCAACTATAGATAAGTTAATTTGTGGTTGATCCAGGTATGTATTTTCTTATGTATCATGTATTTTCATATTCTATACTTCTATGTGTATCGGTATTATCGTTTATTGTATTCCTTGACTGTGATGGTGGCAGGTTGAGAGTATATACTACATAATTAGGATTCTTCACTGATCTTTAATTGGTCATTGTAGCAACATTTTTTTCATCAGTATTGTACCAACCTTCATTTTATGGTTTTATATTGCTGTGACTCACCTGGACCATGAGGACAGAAAGGTACTTGTGGAGGTAGTCTGGCATTCCTTCTGGCAGCAACAGTGATGAGCAAGTTGTCGGACAGTAGTTTGCATTGGCCTTTTTTTCTTTTTTATTATTTTCTGTCTTTAGTGCTGATAGCTATTCTTGGTTGGCTCCAGCCCATATATGGCATAGGAAAGTGTTTTTATAGTGGTGCCACATTGTTCATGCTGCCTCCCAGTGCTCATCTTTGATCCTTTTTAACCCGGCAGCTGCGGGGACTATGTTTCTTAAAGGCCACTCACTCAAACCATTTCATACTATATATCAATGCATTTGTGATCAGTTTATGCATCATCTATTTTTTGGGGTTTATTTCATGGCAAAAATTTGGCCTGTCGCTGGTACATGGTAAAGCCACAAATTTGGCCTGTCGCTGGTACACGGTAAAGCCACAAGTTTGGCCTGTCGCTGGTACTAGGTAAAGCGTCGGGGTTGATGGGCAGCCTTCAGGACAGCAGCGTTGACTGAAAATTGTCAGCTTGTTGAGGTGGGGGGAGTGCAAACCAAGGCCCCCCAGGACACTGCACGCGCCCACACACTGACCCCTCAGCCACCGCCTACCAAACTTTGCATGGGTATGGATAATAGGTGAAAATTAACTTTATTCCAAAAGTTTATTTTATTAAATAATTCTAGCTATTATACATAAAATTATATAATTTATACGGATTTCATATTACCCATATATACATAGGCACAACAGACTGTACAATTGACTAAGCATACCAAGTTGAAAGGTTTGAAAATGTGATGGAGTCTAACAGCAGGTGGCCAAACAGTGCGAGACATGGGTGGAGGGGAATAGTACATGGGGCATCAAGTACACTTGGGCATGCCGCTGGGCACACCCTGTCTGACCTCCTCTGCCCCTAACACAAAGGTCTCCCAACACCTCCATCGCTATCACACCCTCCTCTGACTATAAATGCTCCATATACCTCCTCCCCTTACATTAGCATCCTCTAAGCTCTACTGCTGTCCCCGCCCCTCCTCAGCCCCATCCCTCTCTTCCCCACAAGTCCTGTCACTCTCCCATTTCCTGCTTCAGCTGTACACTGGAGGAGCAAATGGGGAGGTAATTGTGCCACCAAATATGGTTGTCTCCTCCCTTTATGAGTGAAGTACAGATTTTCACCCCCGCTGCTCTCTGTGCAGAGGGAAGGACCTGCCTTTTATCTGTTGCAATCACGTGAATGTATGTGAAAAAAATAAGGGTGTAGACACGAGCACTGTACTTCAGCAGTCAGTTATGGAGCAGACTTGCGTAAATACAGTAGATACGTCTACACCTAAAAAAAAATCAGGTTCAGCACACAGCGCATGCAGTTCCTGGAGACTTATTCAGCAATACAAATATAGTATTGATATATAAACAATGTTATACTGTATTAAAAATAGATATATTCTTAAACAATGCGAAACACAACCTTTAAGTTAACAAAAGTGTTTTACAATAATTCTGCTCAGGTGATTCGTGATACAATAAAAATATGTTGAGGAGGGTAACATTTGCTTCTCAATGTTGCTTACAAGTTCCTCATTGTGCATGGAAGTGGAAACAGAAACATAACAATTTTTTTCTAATGATACAAAATATATATTAATATACATACATACATTTATGTAATTTGCAAAAATATTTAGATTTTTGAGTTAGGATTCAGAAAAAAATAAATTGAAAAGTTAGTTGTCCAGAACTATTGTGATTTTTAAACAATAATATCCACACACTGAGCGCAGGAAGTGAGTGGGTATAGTCGCCACTCTGACTGAGGAAATTTTGTCATCTTAATCGGAGAACTGGACATTGTTCCTCACCTTGGCAGAGCAGATTGTACACACAACTCGAGCCTTGCCCTCTGGCCTGCCCTGACCTGGCTCAACAAGGGGCAACACCAACACCCTGACACTGGGGTCACAGTCATCACAATTATGAGTCATCGAAACATCACAGTCACTCATCAGCAAATAACCCTGACCTTGACTTTGCTGGGGCCAGGTAAGCCTTCCATTGACCCAACACCAAATAACGATGATAATTTTTTCCACCAAAAAAAAAAAAAAAAAAAAAAAAAAAAGCAAGTCCCATATTTCAACAGGATAGTTAGTTATGGTTCTGTAGATATATTATTACACAGTCTCACCGTAGTCTGTGCAGATGGTCCTGGTAGTGAATTAGACCTGAGGTGCCAACCAATCTAACATAAAGTATGTACATTATATATATATATAGTTATATATATATATATATATATATATATATATATATATATATATATATATATATATATATATATATATATATATATATATATGTCAATAAGCAATACTGCTTAAATACTCATACATCTTATTATACACCTGATAATATTTACTTGCACCTCTATATACATGTAAATATTTTAAAAATAATACACATGTATAGGAGACCCATTCAATAAATTATGAGAAAATTAACATTCACATGGTATTAGACAACTACAGTCACCCTGTCATAAAGGTGGGATTAATGCTTCTACTATAAAAAATAAATATATCTGAATAATTAGCATGTAGTGAAGGGTGAGTCTGTCCTCAGGTCCGTGGGAAAACATCTGCAGGTAAACTGTCCCACTTTTTTCTCCTCTTTGAGCTACTAACTTTATCCTGACGGCAAGTGAGGCTCCGTACAGTGCCCGTGGGAGCACCACTGTGAGGGGACACGCGCCAGGCACAGTGCCAATGCCAGGACTGGAGTGCACAGTACACTACATTATAAAGATAGGAGCAACACTGATCTCTGAAATGGCTGCAACGAGTGGACACAAACATCATGGCTATGAAAGTGGTTATCTGTGTGGTGCATATTTATCAGTCCCCCCTTCACCATGATCTTCCTATACGGAGGGATGAAGGGAGGGAGGGAGGGGAAAGGGAGGGAAGGACAGGAAAAGGGGCTGTAGAAGGAAATCAAGGGATGCCGATGTTGCCAGTGCCGAGCCGAGGGGAGTCGGGAGTGTGGCTGCGAGCGACACTGGGCGGCGTGGGATGGAACATGACGCACACTATGCTCTCTTCATCACAAGGGAGTATTCTACACTAGAGGCTCAGATTTGCTTCACTTCACAAGTTGGCAATTCCAACGGTATGAGTGTCACAGGCCAGTTTGTTACTAAATAATGTATGGCATAGTAATTGTGGCTCAAAAGTATGAAATTAATGTATGCAGTAATTTATCAGGAAAAAAGCAGACAAATTCTATCTGACGAACAGAAACGAGTATGCTTCCTACACACCGAGGCAAATGTAAGGTCTGCAAGCTCTTCTTTATATTCTACGACGATGGACCAAAGTTCACCCAACTCTGCCTTTAACAATATCACAATTCATGATGAGATGAGTGGCACATCTTTGAAGGTTGTGGGATTATGAGATTAGGAAATATTTATATGAAAATGATTGGTGCACACACATAGTGATTTTAAGTTACTCAAGAGAAAAGAGGAAACAGAAAAAATGCCTGTGTTGTTTAACAGGTGGGTAGAAGTTGAAGTGCTAAAATCTGAACCTCCTTTATGGCTACCTAGTTCAAAAGTAGGTGAAAACCCATCAATGAAGTTCATCGAACATCTAAGGTAGCGTCAAAAAAGCTGTCTAAAAGATTAAAACCTCAAAGTGACATTGCAAAAAAAAAATAAAAACGAACTACTCATGAACCTTCCCCTGCCAGGAATAATAATAATAATAATAATAATAAAAAAAAAAAAAATCTAATGACAATTTTTTTCACACTACTTAAAATAAATAATGAAAACAGAGAATCAATATCATCTAAACTCTTACATCAGTTTTAAGTGAGGGACATGTTTTATCTTCTGCCTGACAAGACCCACCATCCATGTCCTCAGCTGCTGCACAAACTTGCATCCCTCGATCTGCACAGCAGCTGAAATGTGTGGTAGCAGCGGCGGCTCCAGGTCAACCGTGGGCTGAAGCAATAAATTATCTTTGGCTTCTCCGACAGTGAGTCTATTTATAGTGTTGGCAGCAGCGAGCCCCGTCAGGCACCTGTGTTATGAAGAGCTCACGTTATAATGCCCCAGATTTGCACAATGAAAGCACCACTCATGTGCCGGTTATTGGTGCTGCTATCTGATATGTACCACACAGAAGCCTTAGTCCTCAAACCATAAAAAAAAAAAAAAAAAAATCAACTCTCCACAACTGTGCTCTCGAGGCATCGCACGTCGTTGCCTTCACGAGACTGGTATTTTTAAAAGACTGACCACTCAGGAACAGAATCCTCACATGACAAACAATTCTTCATAAGAGTTCTTTTCTCATATAACAAACCACCACCACAGGATCCATATTTCTTTTAAAAAGGAACAATTTGGCACTGTTCACTGTTGTGACCGACTCTCCATCAATACTATAAGAATATATTAAATCACATTAGGCAAGGGTAGGTCGGCTGAGGCCAGGCATACAGCTCAGTCCTTGGGAGCTCACACAAGCCCACGCGGTCGGCCCCGAACCAGCAGGGCCCGCGGCAGACACAAAGAAATCTCGCAACATGAGGTAAGGAGGTGAGAGCCAGAGGCAGTGGTGTGCAGGGGGGCAGGGGATGCAGAGGCTCCCCTCGCCTCCTGCGGCAGGGGCTGTCACTTGAGGTGCAGCCACCGCATCACCTTCCGCTTGAGTCTGGCACAGTAGGACGCCACCAGCGGTCACATTGTGGGATCCTCCCCCCGAGCGTCCCCTGGCGGCCCTCTGTTCCCACTGCCTTCGTCCTCAAGCGTAAACTGAATCTGGATCCTGTCAGCAGCTGCACAAAGCTCCTCCTCAGGCACGTCCTGGGAGTTCTCTCCTTGGTACTCCTCCTCCTTCAGGTCGTTGGAGGAAGAAGACGGGGAGATGGGGATCATGCTGTTGTACCAGTCCCTGTTCTCTTCCAGGGTGTCCAAGATGTCCTGGGCGTCGGGGTGGACCAGGTCTGCCCACGTCTCCCACAGTGGATGGACAATGTAGTCAATGAAGCCAACCTGCGGAACACATATTGCTTTATAAAGAGCACAGACAACCATGGATGCCACCTGCAGAAAGGCTCAGGAATTAATACAATGCCCATCATTTTATGTAATCATTCACTTTATTTCTTATTGTTGTTCCTATTGATACTTTTACAACTCATTGAGGCTCACTACCATTACTTTTACAACTCATTCAGGCTCACTACCATTACTTTTACAACTCATTGAGGCTCACTACCATTACTTTTACAACTCATTCAGGCTCACTACCATTACTTTTACAACTCATTGAGGCTCACTACCATTACTTTTACAACTCATTCAGGCTCACTACCATTACTTTTACAACTCATTCAGGCTCACTACCATTACTTTTACAACTCATTGAGGCTCACTACCATTACTTTTACAACTCATTCAGGCTCACTACCATTACAACTCATTGAGGCTCACTACCATTACTTTTACAACTCATTCAGGCTCACTACCATTACAACTCATTGAGGCTCACTACCATTACTTTTACAACTCATTCAGGCTCACTACCATTACTTTTACAACTCACTGAGGCTCACTACCATTACTTTTACAACTCACTGAGGCTCACTACCATTACTTTTACAACTCATTCAGGCTCACTACCATTACTTTTACAACTCACTGAGGCTCACTACCATTACTTTTACAACTCATTGAGGCTCACTACCATTACTTTTACAACTCACTGAGGCTCACTACCATTACTTTTACAACTCATTGAGGCTCACTACCATGTGCTATTATTCCCTCACCTGTGACTTTTCGATGGTGGCCGTGTGCCTGTCACACATGGGGGAGATGTCCATGCCCTGGTCCCTCTCTCGGTCCCCTTGCTGGAAGAACTCCTCCATGATAGAAGATACCCAATTTTTGTACAAATCAAGAGGCTTGGTAGGGTTGCTAAGGTCAGCACAGTGGACCATGTTTTGTAGCACCTGAGGACAAGGAGAAGGGGGTGAGGATAAATGGCAATGGATAACTGCTGAAATATGCAAGAAAAGAGCAAAATGAATGGCTAATGATTAAATGCCAAATATCCTATCACACACTAGCTTTCATCTTAATATTAATCTTTCCCCCATAGTCGCTATGAAGAGCCCCAGACCCACCTGTATCCTGTCTGTGTAGTTGTCGAGGAGCAGGACCCCTGAGCCAGCCACCTTCTTGGTCTCCACCATAGTCTTGAGGTCCGCCAGGAGGCTCATGTGTTTGCTCATGTCTGTTGCCAGCACCATATCGATCACCATCTTCCTCAGGGTCTGTCGAGGCTTCTTACCAAGACTGGCAAAGATGTCACACTCGTCATTCTGCAGCAGCTTAAACGCAACAGCCAGGTGGTGGTTCTCGAGGACTGACTCGTCGTTATACATGAGGGCGAGTTCCGAGGAGGAGTTGATCAGGTACTGGTTGGTTAGGCCAGGGTGGTCCACGTCATGGATGGCGGCTGCGAAGATAGCTGCCAGGATCTCCAGGGGGGTGAATACATTCTGCGGGGCAAAGAGGCGGCTCAGTGATGAGGGTGTGGTGGTAATGAGAGTTAAGGAAGAGAAGAAGCAGAAACCAAAGGGTGCAGAACAGCAAAAGGCTCTTCAGAATAGAATGCGGCCTATTGATATGGAATGGCTCAGATGCTACATTTTCTTGTGAATCAAAATCAGCACAAACAGCACAAAGTGAGGCGGTGGGTGGCCAGACTCACCTCAAGGGCCGGGGAGTTGAGGAGGACGTGTGTGGACTGTGTGACATCCGCAGCGTGCAGTGAGTTGTGGTACGGCACGTCCTTCAGGTAGTGTTCCTCAAGTGTCATCATGAAGGAGATGAAGGTCTTGGGCGGAATATTGAACGTCTTCAGCAAATCTCGTTCCTGTGTGGAAGGGAATGAGAGGTGAGGCTAAACAAAAGTGCAAAGGCACAAGATGTGACATTATGAAAGGCAGCCATGTCACACAGTTTTATCAGGTGCTGCGAAGGGTATAGTGTCTGTAGTCTATTCCAGGTGCAGACTCACCATGAAGATTGCGTAGGTGACTGTGGTGAGGGGCTTCCTGTTGGAGAGCTCAGCGATCCTGTACACATCAATGCCCCACTTGTCAATGTCCTCTAGAATCTGTAAGGTGGAGAGACACACATTACACATCTGTGTTTGCAGCTGTACTTCTTGTGACACTGTACGTCACAGATTGTACATGTGTGCAAGAGTGATGTCACTGTGGCAAATGGTGCCACCTGCAATGTATCATAAAACTTATGGCAATGGTGCATGAATACTTTCATAAATGAGTGCTATGGTATTTACAAATGTGGTGCCACTAAGTTCCTTCATGACTCTTCAAGAACTGTAGTGGAAAACTTAAGAACAAAATTCAAAATTAGAGAAGGTTTCAAATGCTGATGCAGCTGAATCTTATTATAAAAGGTTTGTCTACTGTTACGGTAAGGAGAAATAATTTTTGTGTATGATGATGGTCACCAATGATCATGCTATTGTTGCATATGCATAATTAAAAGATGCATTGATTGAAATACAAAACAAACAAAAATAACTAGGGCATAAATCAAACTACAGACTTTTAAAATAATAATAACCACAACTTCAGTTCCATTTATATGCTCTCAGTCTCTGTGCAATTTTGGTCAATGGCAGATGGAGGTGAAGATGATGAAGGGTCAAGCGAGGTAGGATAACCATCACAGTATGCAGCTATGTGTTTGTCTAGCTATTAAGAAACCACTGGCACATGGGAGGGGCACAGGACCACATGTTGGCTGGTTTCTCAAGACTAGAGTGGGTGAGTGAGCCAGTGAGTGAGTGGGTGTTCCCTAGTGTGGTTGTGTGCTGATAAAACCACATCGCCCAACCTCGACCCAAAGTAGAGCCATAATCCACTTAATTTTTAGTTTCCGCACAAAAATATTGCCACCATTTATATTCACAAAGGTAATCCAGTGCTTCACTCCTCATTTACTGACTATCATCATGGAATTCTATAAGGGCTGTAGACATGAAAATTGAAGTGGAAGAGCTGATATGAAAATGCTGAGTCCTGAAGGTCCATTTTGTTGTACCATTCCTTGAAGTTTAGCAGATACAAAAGAGATGAAGTGGAAGTAGAGAGTTTTGATGGTTCGTTTTGCTTTACCATTCCTTCAAGTTAGGCAAATTCAGAAGTTCATATGAAAATGCTGAGTTCTGAAGAATTATTTTAAAGTATTCCTTCAAGTGGCTGCAGGAGATAATTGTATTGTACCATTCCTTGAAGTTTAATAAGCTGTTTGAGTTCCAAGGAATTCAGTGCTTGAGCTAATATGAAAATAGATGGTTTTGAAGGTATATTTTGCTTTACTCTTCCAAATAGATGGTTTTGAAGGTATATTTTGCTTTACTCTTCCAAATAGATGGTTTTGAAGGTATATTTTGCCTTGCTCTTCCAAATAGATGGTTTTGAAGGTATATTTTGCTTTGCTCTTCCAAATAGATAGTTTTGAAGGTATATTTTGCTTTACTCTTCCAATTAGATGGTTTTGAAGGTATATTTTGCTTTACTCTTCCAAATAGATGGTTTTGAAGGTATATTTTGCCTTGCTCTTCCAAATAGATGGTTTTGAAGGTATATTTTGCTTTGCTCTTCCAAATAGATGGTTTTGAAGGTATATTTTGCTTTACTCTTCCAAATAGATGGTTTTGAAGGTATATTTTGCTTTGCTCTTCCAAATAGATGGTTTTGAAGGTATATTTTGCTTTACTCTTCCAAATAGATGGTTTTGAAGGTATATTTTACTTTACTCTTCCTTTTATTAAGCTGTTTGACTTCCCAGGTGTTATGTGCTTGTGTGGAGGCTGGCAGAGAGTATTCGGAAAGGCACGAGTGGTTTTGTCTGCACACGTCCGGCACGGGAAAGCGGTGACACTACTTAATCATCGGACATTAATTATTGAACAGAGAAACTACTAGTGATTGGAGGCAGACAGGAAGTGGGAATTTACCTCTTCACAATATTCCTCCAGCTGCCCAAAAATAACAAGTCACATTACAACGAAGACCAATGTTTGTTTTTTAAGTGGAGAAAAAAGACAAAAATAGTTCCACATTCCTGAAACTGATGTAGGCCTATTCTTGCAGACTTTATATTATGGGGAAGGGAGGGAGGAAGGAACTGAGAGGCCTCCACTGTATCTATCTCTATTTCTATCTATCTGTCTTCCTCAATCTAATCTTTTTTTTTTTTACAACAAAGGAGACTGCTCAAGGGCACAAAAAAACGAAACAATGATAAGAAAAAAAGCCCGCTACTCGCTGCTCCTAAAATAGAATCCAAAGAGGTGGCTACTACATCTATCTCTATATCTATCTCCGTATCTATCTCTTACCATGTCTATGTTTCTATAATCTCTCTATCTATCTCTACTCTTAAAGACATAACTACAAGATCTATATTAACGTCCACACACTGTGCACTCTTTCTCTCTGGCTCACACACTCGACAGGATGACACACAGCTACATGGCCAAGCAGTCTACGGTGGTTTGCTCAGTTAGACGCTTCTGCCTCTCACATCAACTACCAAAGGCCAAATAGGAGATCAAATAGGTTCTAATGAGTGTTTTCTACAGCCGCATGGTGCAGAAGAATGATCAGACTACCAGAAGGGTGATAAAACTACCCCTGGAAATGGTTGCAGTCCCCCCTATGAAAGCCTTATCGAATGTGAGTGTGTAAGATTCATTTTTTTTAACGTCAGACACTTCCGCAAAGGCCAAATAGGAGATCAACTGGGTTCTTATGAGTGTTTTCTACAGCCTCATGGTGCAGAAGAATGATCAGACTACCAGAAGGGTGATAAAACTACCCCTGGAAATGCTTACAGGCCCCCGTATGAAAGCCTTAACGTCAGACACCTTCGCCTCTCACGTCAACTCCCATTACCAAAGGCCAAATAGGAGATCAACTGGGTTCTTATGAGTGTTTTCTACAGCCTCATGGTGCAGAAGAATGATCAGACTACCAGAAGAGCGATAAAACTACCCCTGGAAATGCTTACAGGCCCCCATATGAAAGCTTTAACAAGTGTGAATGTGCAAGGTCCATTTTTTTTTTTAACGTACCGAGATCGCTTTATTACTATTTCCAAAGGCCAGAAGATAGGGTTTTCATGGAGGCCGTGGAAAACTATCGCTAAAATCACACAAAAACAATCCATAAGAATCCCAGCAACTTTCAAGAGAGGCTTGTCAGACAGGCGCACTGAGGGGCCGCCGATACTTTTAAGAACACGAACTGAAGCAGAGTTGCCATATTTTCGTACTCAAAACATCGCATTTATCAGTTCCAGGGCCCAAAACTTTCTTACCCACACAGATAACGAAATACCAGTTAAAGTTATCGTTAAAATCATTACTTATTGGCGTTTGTTTGCGATAGCTGTGACTCGGAAACCGGAAAATACGATGTGCTGCGTGTCTGAATACGATAATTTGGTAACCCTGAACTGTAGCCTCGTAGCAGTTAAGAATAAGACTCGTTAGTACCTTGCCCAGCTCCTCCTCGTGGCTGGTCTCGACGCCATACTTCGGCAGCCTCTCGCCGGTGAAGGAGTTGGCGTGCATCAGCGGTATCTTCACGCCCTGGATTTGGGACATGGACACCCTGCCGGCCGCCCCAATAGCCGCCGTGGCCTGGGACCCTGAGGATGCTGCTGCCACGGACTGCAGCATCTGGCTCCTCTCGCTCCCTGGTGGCAGTGAAACGGCGGACACTCCTGCGAGGCTGCCCGACACAGTTCTTTCCTTCTTCTTGATTCGCTCGCCATCGTCCACTCGCAGGCTGGGGATGTCGAGGTCTTGTTGTTGGTCTGCGGAAGAAGAGAGTCCGGTTAGCTACATCTTGACTAAGTTTTATGCTGCCTGTCTGAGGTTAAGGTTAGTTATTTGGGGTTTATGCATAAGGAGAACATCCAGTGAATCTGCCTGTCTAATATGTGGCCTAATGAACGCTGCTTCATAACAAAAAAACGAAGCTACAAAATCACGAAACCCAGACGAATGTTGAGTTAAATTCCGGTAACCTTACTTTTTTTTCCTTCCTCCTCCTCCTCCTACTACTACTACAACTATCAGTACTACTTTATGTCCTCTTCTAAGCCCTCATTCCTACATCTTTTCACTCGAGCTGGCGCCACTTAAAATCTACGCACTGCCACGCCAATTTTCACGTTACTCGGTGGAAGGGGATCCGACCCGCTATACGTACGGCGCCAGTCATCAAGAACTGTGGCATCGGATTCCCCTCCTTCAGCACCGGCGGCTCTGTGTGCTCTAGAGGGGGGTGTCAGAGCCTAGGCAGTGCGCACCTCACCTCTCCTCTCCTCTCCTCCTCTCCTTCCTTTCCCCTTCCTCTCGTCCTAGCAACGGGGCGCTCCACTTTATTTCCTTTTCGAGGCTCCGGCGGAATTACTAGTTGCAAAAATATCGGGGCCTAAAAATATATTTCGTTGTACTCTTTCAGACGAGGTCCTTTTGAATGAAGCTTCGGGATTAATTGCTTACTTGAAACGAGTGTAGCGGAGACGGGAGGGAGGGAGGAGGAGGGAAGAGGAGGGAAAGAAGGAAGGAAGAGGAGGGAAAGGACGGGGAGGGTCAATGATTAGCGCCTTGACCTTCCTTTCCAACCTAAAATACGAGAAATGTTCATGATGTGCTGCAAGGGAGGATGGGAGGAAAAAAAGGAGGAGGAGGGAAGGAGGGAAGGAAGGAAGAGAAGGGAAAGGAAGGGAAGGGTCAATGATTAGCACCTTGAACTTCCTTTCCAACCTAAAATACGAGAAATGTTCATGATGTGCTGCAAGGGAGGATGGGAGGAAAAGAAGGAGGATGAGGAGGAGGGAAGGAAGGAAGGAAGAGGAGGGAAAGGAAGGGAGGGAAGGGTCAATAATTAGCGCCTTGACCTTCCCTTCCAGCCTAAAATACGAGAAATGTTCATGATGTGCTGCAAGGGAGGATGGGAGGAAAAGAAGGAGGATGAGGAGGAGGGAAGGAAGGAAGGAAGAGGAGGGAAAGGAAGGGAGGGAAGGGTCAATAATTAGCGCCTTGACCTTCCTTTCCAGCCTAAAATACGAGAAATGTTCATGATGTGCTGCAAGGGAGGATGGGAGGAAGAGGAGGGAAAGAAGGAAGGAGGGAGTCGTTTCCTTTACTGTAACAACAACAACAAACAAACAAACAAAAAAACAAGAAATGATTATGATGTGCAGCCCCCCCCCCCCCCCACACGCCTATTAAGGAAGCGTGGGAGATAGAGAGAGGGAGATAGAGAGGCAGCAGCAGGAGGAGGTGGTGGTGGTGGTGGGGGGAGGTTAAGTTAGCGCGTCAATATTCCCGTAGTAACAGCACATCAGTGAACGACCTGGTACAAAACACAGCCGGGGTGAAGGAGCCTAGTGGAAGCGGTGGTGGTGGTGGTGGTGGTGGAAGGGACATTGTGCGGCGGAGTTAGTGGGTGTGGGCGAGGTTGGGCGGCGGTGTAGGAGGGCGATTGATGGAGGGCGCAGGAAGGGAAGGAGGGAGGGAGGGAGGGAGGGGTGTTGGCAGGGGGCCAGACTCCGCGGGTCGTCAGGGGTTGTAGGGAACACTCCACGCACCTCCACCTCCCACCTTCGTCAGCAGTGGAGAGATGGAAAGAACGAATCGCAAGAAGAGAAGAACCACGGAAACAAGGAAGAAGAGAAGGAAAAAGAAGGAAAACATAACATAACTAGTTCTCTGCGTCCACCTTCGTCAGCAGTGGAGAAATGGAGAAAACACGAGAGAAGAAAACGAAGCCCAGGAAGAGAAGAAGAGAACTATACGAAAACCAGGAGGAGGAGGCGGGGGAGGAGGAGGAGGAAAAAGAGAAGGAAAACATAACATAACTAGCTCTCTGCATGCACCTTCGTCAGTTGTGGAGAAATGGAGAAAACACGAGAGGGGAAAACGAAGCACAAGAAGAGAAAAGAAGAGAACTACAAAAAACAGGAAGAAGAGGAGAAGGAGGAGGACAACTCAGGACACACATAACTATCTCTCTGCATCCACCTTCGTCAGAAATGGAGAAAATGGAAACACACAACGAAGAGGAGAGAACGAAACGCGAGAAGAAGAGAAGAGAACCACAAAAACCAGGAAGAGGAAAAGGCGGCGGGACAACTCAAAACACACACACAACTATCTCTCTCCCCAGGTTAAAACATCCTAATTCATCCCACTCGCTTACAGCACTGAGCCGTTTAGCGCTTTAACTAATGCTATGGCGAGAGCTGCTGCTGGTGGTGGACGGCCCGGCGTTTGTTACGGCTGACATTTATTAAAGTCGGGGCGGCGTTCGTGAAGACTAATATACTTGGGAACCATTTCTGTCCGGTGGTTGCATTAGTGGAGTTTGTTCCCACTCGTGGTCCGTCGCTGGTTGGGAAGCGGAGGAAGAGAGGGAGGGATGAGGAGAGGAGGAGAGAGGGTAGGAAGAGAGGGAGGGAAGGAGGGATGAGGGAGAGGAGGAGAGAGGGTAGAAAGAGAGGGAGGGAAGGAGGGATGAGGAAGAGGAGAGAGGGTAGGAAGAGAGGGAGGTGGGAGGGGGAAGAAGGAAAGAAGGGGAACATAACGAAGGAGGGGAACAGAAAAAGGGAGAACAGGAGAAAGGAAGAAAGGGAACTGGGAGGGAATGAGAGGTAGTGAAAGAGAGGAAACAGGAGAGAAGAAGAGAAGGAAAGAGGGAGGCAGGAGAGAGAGGGGAAATAGGGGAACAGAAGAAAGGGAGAACACGAGAAAGGAAGAAAGGGAACTGGGAGGGGAAAGAGAGGTAAGGAAAGAGAGGAAACATAAGGAGAGATGGAGAACAGGAAAGATGAAGAGGAGATGAGAAGGGGATGGAAAAAGGAATGAAGGAGAAGGAAAGAGGGGAACATAAGAGAGGAATAGAGAGAGCTGGTGAGGGGATGACGAAGGAAACAGGGGAATAGGAGAGACGAAGAGAGGGGAGGATGCTGAAAAGAGGGAGACGGGACAGCAAGAGAGAGAGAGGGAGAGAGAAAGGGAGGAAGGGGGGTGGGGTGGGGACGAGTATTGAGATGGGAAGGCCGGAATAGAGTGTATGAAAAGAGGAGTATCAAGGGAAGGCAGGCAGGGGATTGAACACCGAGGAGGGGGATCGGGGTGGGGAAGAGGAGGAAGGGGGTGGGGAGGGATAGGGAGGAGGAGGAGGGGGACGTGGGGATGTCATCTGAGGCAAAGAGCTGTGACCCATTTTCCCCACATGGACCGTTGGCACACTCCTAGTCAAGCAGTGTGTCGATGACCTTGGGAACGACTAGACCCGGGGAAAACATGCGTCATATTTCACTGGGACGAGGAGGAGGAGGAGGAGGTAGGGAGAGGAGGAGTGGGAGAGTAAGGAGGAGGAGGAGGAGGCAAAGGAGATTTATAGATTTTTCCTGCACAGTTCGTTCCAGCGACTTAATCTCCGTGAATTAGACCAAAAGTTAAGCCTCCCAACAAACCCACCACCTCCTCCTCCTCCTCCTCCTGCAGCCTCAAGTACAGCAGCGTTACAGAGGCGGTAGGGGAGTCCTTGTCCAGTATTCTTAAAGGTATCCGCCCCTCACTTAGCCTACCCGAAAACCCTCTCGTATAAGTCGCTGTGATTTCATGGGACTATTTCGTGGCAGTTTTACACGACCTCTACATCTTGGACGGGAACATCACGTATGAAAACCCAGTCAATCTTCTCTGTGGGCTTCGGAAACAGTCGTAATGGGCATATGGAATTCAACGTTGCCAGATTGTCGTACTCATATTTGCCGATTTCCGACCACAAAACGATCTCCTCCACCCCGATAACTGGCTTCACATATAGTTATCACTAAAATAGTTAATTAATGGTGTTTCTTGGCAATAGTTATGGGTCTCAAACCGGTAAATTTGATGCTTTTGAGTACGATAATCTAGCAACGGTGATATGGACCCAACGTTGCCAAATTGTCGTACTAATCCTCTAATATTTGCCCATTTCCGACCCAAGAACTGTCTCCCGGGCCCCAATGACGAGATCAGTTTGTAGTTAATGTTAAAATAGTTAATTGCTGATGTTTCTTGGCAATATTTACGCGTCAGAATCCGCTATGCTCTGAGTACGATAATCTGACAACGGTGATATGGACCCTTGTTATCCTCCTCATCGTTGTCTTGTCCGCCTCATCATCGCTCCTCTTCATCGTCTCACCAACAGGCTTCCCTCGTCCCTACATACTCGGCCACCTGCTGCGGGCTTGACTAACTCAGAGCCATGAAGTTCGCAATGACATATGGACGAGGAATACTTGGCTCCTTTCCCTCCTTTCTCTCTCCCTCCTCCTCCTCCTCCTCCGCGAATGGTCAAGGGCACACACACTCAAAGGGAGAGGAAGGGGAGAGGGGTACAGGTGGTGGTGGTGGGGGGGGGGGGTAAGATGAAAGTGAGTCTAGCCACCCTCCTGATGCCCTTCTAACAGGACTTCCACAGCCTCCGGGCGAGCGATGCACCCCGCCCTTTCCCCTCGCCGGCGTAAACAGCGCGACAAAAGGAGCTAAATGACTCTGTGGGTATTAGACACTGAGGCCCATTTCCAGCGCCATTACAGCCTGTCGCGGTCACTGAAAGGGGGGAGGGGGGGGGTATATATGGGAGGAGGAGAGGAGAGAATGGGAATGGAGAGATAGAGGGAGAAGAAGAAGAGCGTTGGGAAAGAGAAGAAGGGAGAAAACGAGAGATGGGAGGAGAGGAGAGTTTTAAAATGAAGAAGAGAAGATGAGAAATGATTAGAAGAAAGATGGGAAAGTAGAAGAGAGAGGAAGAGGGAAGGAAGGAGAAAATGAGGAATGGGAGGAGGAGAGGAGAGTTAGAATGAAGAAGAGAAGGAGATGAGAAAGGAATAGAAGAGATATGGGAAAGCAGAAGAGAGAGGAAGAGGGAAGGAAGGAGTTAACGAGATATGAGGGAAGGAGAACTGAAAGAAATGAGGAGAGAAAGGAGATGAAGCAGAAGAGTAGAAGAGAAGAAGAGGGAAGGAAAGAGAGAACGAGATACGAGGGAAGGAAAGCAGAGATAAATGTGGAGAGAAAAGGGAATAAACAGAGGAGTAGAAGAGAGAAAAAGGGAAGGAAGGAAAGGAGAAGTACGGGAAATGATTAATCAGAGAGGGAAAGAAAACAGGGCATGGAAGATTCAATAATAAAGATACAGAATAATGATGAAAAGTGTGACTAAAAACGGAGCTTGTGGCCTGAAACACATACTGATGCATAACGTTTTAGCGCGATGATCCCACAATTCAGGGAAACGAAAAACAGGGAAACTGGGATTAACCGATACCCTGTTTCATCCCACCAAAATGATTCTCAGAAGGTTATTTTTAGCACGCACCCACACGCACCCCCCCCACACCCAACCCACACACTCCCCCCCTCACCCCCCATTACCCCACCCACACAAAAACAAACACACACACACACACACACACGATACACCTGGCCACAGCACTCCCGAAAGAGGCTTATCTTGGCACCCCGACAAGGTAGTGTATATACAAGAGAGGCGCCCCTGAAAAAAAATAACAGGTTGAGGTAATACAGATAAGTCGGTCAGGGACAAGGTAAGGAGGAGGAGGAGGAGGAGGAGGAGGAGGAGGGGTGAGTCTGGAAAGGGAGAGAGTGAGATGGAGATGAGGTAAGACCCGAGTACTTGGATGTGGAAACGGGAAGGTGAGGGACAGAGGAGGAGGAGGAGGAGGAGGAGGAGGCTACAAAATTAAAGCATGAGTCCGTAGCTACATGTGAGTATGAATGAGATAACGTCCTGGTGCGCGGCGTCTTGGGTTACGTGTGTGTGTGTGTGTGTGTGTGTGTGTGTGTGTGTGTGTGTGTGTGTGTACTAAGGGTCATTTTTCTTCGCTTCCTGTTGTTGTGTGCCGTGACGCCTGACTTGCTTATTATGAGGTTGACAACACTGTATGGCGATAACACACACACACACACACACACACACACACACACACACACACACACACCTATCTACCTCTCTATCTATCTATATATAACCAGGCAAGGATAGCACTCTGGTACGTCAGGTCAACGGTAGAGGGCACGAGGGGACACAGAAAGGGCATCAGTAAGGGCATGAGGGTGTGAGGGCGTGAGGGTGTGAGGGAGGATGAGCAGGGGCGTGGGCGGTGTCTGGAGGGCGGCGGTGGTGGCGGTGGTGGTGTGCGCGTTTCTCTCAGCGCGTCAACACGAAATCAATACGCGGAGTCCCTCTCGCCCGCAGGAGGTGGAGGAGGAGCCAGCTGGGGCGACACAGGTGGCGGGGCGACGCAGCAGCAGCGGGGCCACAGGGGGCGTGGGTGAACCTGCCTGGCGCTGGTGGCAGGACCTCGGGGGCTGACAGGTGGTGGTGGTGGGAATAGGGAGAAAGGTGTGTGTGTGGGGGGCTGTGTGTGTGTGTGTGTGTGTGTGTGTGTGTGTGTGTAGGGGAAGGGGTAAGTGAGTGTACCTGTGGCGTGTTGTGTTACCGTGTGTGTGTGTGTGTGTGTGTGTGTGTGTGTGTGTGTGTGTGTGTGTGTGTGTGTGTGTGTCGGGGAAAAAGATCGACCAAAATGCCAGAGTTCCAGGAGAAGGAGGGGAGGGGAGGTGGACACACACACACACACACACACACACACACACACACACACACACACACACAAGTGGGTGAGTAGGCGGACGGGGGGGGGGAGAGAGAGAGAGAGAGAGAGAGAGAGAGAGAGAGAGAGAGAGAGAGAGAGAGAGAGAGAGAGAGAGAGAGACGCACGAAAGGATGGATGGAATGAAGGGAGGGATGGAAGAGGAGGAAGGGGAGGGAGAGAGAGAGAGGGACAAGAAGCAGCTGAAACGAACCTAAAAGAAACTCCCAAACCAAATCAAGCAAAATAAAACACCACCGCCGCCACCACCGAACGCTGTCCTGTTTTTCCCCCTTCGTTTTCCTCCCTTCGTTTTTTTCCCTCGTTTTTTTTTTCGTTTTCGTTCCGCCAACACTTCCCTGACACACTATTTTCAGCGAACCTAATTCAATTATTCAACGCAGTCTTTGTTTCTTGGTTTAATTGAGTGTATTCTGAAGTTTCCCGGGCAAGAGAGAGAGAGAGAGAGAGAGAGAGAGAGAGAGAGAGAGAGAGAGAGAGAGAGAGAGAGAGAGAGAGAGAGAGAGAGAGAGAGAGAGAGAGAGAGAGAGAGAGAGAGAGAGAGCGCACCCCCCCTCCCCTCCTCCCCTTAAAACACAAACTCCTTTCACGCAATATAACAAACTCCCTCAAAAGCCTCTCATGACACAAGGAACTCCCGCGGAAAAACCCGAAACCCGAAGAAGGAAGGAAAGGAAAGGAAAACTAACAGAAAGAAGAGAAAAAAAAGAAGCCCTCCACCCGCAGACAAATAAACAGAAAAACAAATTAAGGAAGAAGTAGATCATTCAGCAACACACGAGAGCTTTGACGTATGTGGAAACTGGAAACTTACACACATACGCACACACACACACACACAGCTCTTTCACCCTCCACTTGCCCCATCTTCCTCCCCCCTTCTTCTTCACCCCAACCCTCACTCCTCCCCTCTCTGACCCCTTCACCCCTTCTTCTTCCATTTCCATCCCCTCCCTGACCCCCTCCCTCCTTCCCTCATCCATCTTTCTTTCTCGGATTCTCAAAATAACCCAACACAGTTTACTCATTCATAGACGCATCGTGACGTCAACTCAGTTCACACTATTATTATTGCGGACAGAGGAGGAGGAGGAGGAGGAGGAGGGAGAGGAGAGAAGACAAGGAGGTGGAGAAAAGGAGAGGGTAGAGGAGGAGGAGTGAAGGAGGGAGAGGAGGCGAAAGAAGGGTGGAGAGAGGAGAGGGAGAAGGAGGGAGAGAGGGCCAAGTACCTCCTTCCCTCTCTCTCCTCTCTCGCTCTCCCTCCTCCTCCTCCTTCTCTGACGTAGTTTATGATCCTTGTTTCTCTTCGTGGTCAAGTAACAGAAGACAGCGTGACCTCCTCCTCCTCCTCCTCCTCCTTGTGTAACTCTTCCTCTTCCTCCTCCTCCTGACTGACTGACTGACTGACTGACTAACTTGGTTCTCTCCTTACTCATTTTACTACGATCTAATTATTTTTTGTAAGTTATTAAAATGAAACTATTATGACGTATATATGTGTGAATCCCAAACTTACGACAACTAATACATAAAAAAAACATTGAATACCCACAAAAAAAAAGACTATTATTACGTATGAGTGAATCCAAATTTTACGTCAAATGAAATATATATAATAACAAAAATACTCCTAAAAATAATTAAATAACAAATATCTTCCCCCCCAAAAAATATATAAGTAATGTAAACAGAATCATCTCTTTTTATAAACCAAACTACCATCACAACTACCATCACCACCACCGTCATCATTATCATAAACATCAAATCGCATTATACCTTCATTAACCAGCGTAAACAAACATCAGCGCCGTCATCATTGCCAAATTATAAGGTCATCAGGGGGGGTTACATTATGTCGAGTAGCAAAAAGAACAGCGACATAATGAGGTGGCTGGTGAGGGTTGGCAATGAGAGATGAAGGGAAGATGTGGAGGGGAGAATGGTGAAGGGAGGTGGGTGATGGGAAGATGTAAGAAGGGGAGATAAGTGAAGGGAAGGTGTGTGAAGGGGTAGTATGGGAGAGGGAATGCATGTGAAGGGAAGGGGTTTGAAGGGAAGGTGAGGAAGAGACGCTGTGTGAAGGGAAGGGATTTGAAGGGAAGGTATGTGAAGGGCATTGTGTGAAGGGAAGGGATTTGAAGGGAAGGTGAGGAAGGGACGCTGTGTGATGGGAAAGTGTGCAAATGAAGGGGTGAAGGGAATATTTGTAAAGGGAATGCATGAAAGGATAACATGAAGGGAAAAAATAATATGAAGGTCGAGTGTGAAGCGAAAATGTGAAGGGAATGTCTGGAGGGAAAGTGATGGGAAGGGAAGATGAAGGGAAGGGAGGTTGAAGGGAAGGTTTCGCGTCCAATAAAGTTAAAAAAAAACCAGTTCGGGGCCAAGATTCACACTAAGTCTTTTAAATTATTCACGTTCAAGATCGAAACACACACACACACACACACACACACACACACACACACACACACACACACACACACACACACACACACACACACACACACACACACACACACACACACACACACACACACACACACACACACACTTTGAACATTGGATTATTGGCGAAATTTATTCACTTTTTTTTTTATAACCAGGAATAACTTTTCTTAAATAACTAACTCTTTCCATTGTAGTTATTTCAATCAATATCTTCTCGTAGTACAGTTTTAAGTAGGGGGTCTCTCTCTCTCTCTCTCTCTCTCTCTGTAACCAAAGAGGATCACTAAAGTCAATAGCGTATTCGAGTGTATTGATTACTATTGGAACCCCTTAAACTACGCTCTATTTTTAGCCTCCGTTACTCGATTGAAAGGACGCAGGTTATAGGGTATCCAATGCTAAGAATAACTGAATCGGAACTCTTCTTTCTATTCGTTCTTGTTGGATAGACGGGAATACTTTTTATAGGGATTCTAATGCTAAGAATAACTAGATCGGAACTCTCCTTTCCTCTCGCGGTCTTGTTGGTAGATAGACGGGGATGCTTTCTAAAGGGGACTAATTTCTATAGGGGACTAATTTCTATAGGGGACTAATTTCTATAGGGGACTAATTTCTATAGGGGACTAATTTCTATAGGGGACTAATTTCTATAGGGAACTAATTTCTATAGGGGACTAATTTCTATAGGGGACTAATTTCTATAGGGGACTAATTTCTATAGGGGACTAATTTCTTCGTTGTCTTCTTGGTGGATAGACGGGGATGCTTTCTATAGGGGTTCCAATGCTATGACTAACTGGATCTCGACTTATTTCTTCTCGTTGTCTTCATATAAAAGCTCTATTGGTAAGCTTATTGGATACTAGTGTTGGGTTATCGTAAAAACACACACCTTATTAAGTTTTTTATAGTAAAGAAAGAAGCTCAAGGGCAAAGACAAAAGAGGAAAAAACAAAAGAAAAAAACAAACATACGAAAATAAAAAGGTCAGCTAAGACAAAAGAAAAACAAAACAAAAACAAGAAAGAAAAAAAACAAAAGAAAACAAAAACAAACATACGAAAACAAAAAGGTCAGCTAAGACAAAAGAAAAAAAACAAAAACAAAAAAGAAAAAACAAAAGAAAACAAAAACAGACATACGAAAACAAAAAGGTCAGCTAAGACAAAAGAAAAAACAAAACAAAAACAAAAAAGAAAAAAAAAACCGTTATAAGTACTTCAATTCCATGACTACTTTCGTCTTACTGAAGGGGAGCAGAAAGACAGACAAGTTGAGCTCCATAATACTAATTTAGACTGCTCTCAATCCTCCTTCACCTCCTTATTGATCGTATTGGAGCTCTTGTTACGCTCCTCAATACTACTGGATCATAACACTACTTATATACGATCCTCTCTTGTCTTACTATAGAAAAACATAGGAAGGATAAGTTAAGGTTCCTAATACTACTAAAACTGTTGACTCAATCCTCCTTCTCATTCTTACTGATCGTATTATGTTCCTCAATACTACTAGATCGCAATACTACTCATACACGATCCTCTCTTGTCTTACAGAAGGAAAACAACAACAAAATAAGACAAGTTGAGATTCCAAATAGTACCTGAACGGCTGTCTAAATCCTCCTTCACCTTACTCCTTATCGCATTGGAACTCCCCGTACGCTTCTAAATACGACTCGATCCCAATATGACTCACGCAAGATCCTCCTGTCGAAATAGTGAGCGCAAGGACGACAAGTTGAGCTTCCCGATACTTTTAAAGCTACGCACCGAGAAATATAACTTTTTTTTTTATTGGACATTCCACGCATTCCGACGAGGAGCGAGTCGTTTTAATAACAGCTACAAATATTCGAGGCAATCCAATCCAGGAAAACCGGAGAGAGAGAGGAAAAAAAGAGTTGGATTCCTCTTCTTCATGTTTTCGCTTCCTCCATCAGCCGGAGATAAACGATTCGATTCCTCCAGGGCCCAACACACGCGCACTTGATCCTCCTTTGCTTGAGGGCCGCGGCGGTGATGAGGCTGGTGAAATATGACGAATAAAAGCCTCAGGGTCGACCGCATTTACGCCAGAGACTAAATTTGTGCGTCTGGGGCTATTTATGACCTATTAGAGAAGGCTGGTGACGGGGAGGAGGAGGAGGAGGAGGAGGAAAGTGAGGAAGAGAAGTATTGAAGGAAAAAAAGGAAATAAAGTAAAAGAAGAGGGGAGAATGAGGGGCAATACCGTAGATGGGGAAGAGAAGGAGGAGGAGGAGGAGGAGGAAGAGGAGAGATCGCCCTTGGATGGAGGCCTTGGAGGTAGATTTGACCCTCTCCTCCACTCCTCCTTCCTCCACGTGTGCGAGAGAGAGAGAGAGAGAGAGAGAGAGAGAGAGAGAGAGAGAGAGAGAGAGAGAGAGAGAGAGAGTGGGGGGGTGGGGATGGGGGGGAAGAATCACTTCACCCATTCCTGTTACGTCTCTTGCCATAAAGGAGAGAAAATATTGGAGGGAAGGAGGGAGAGAGGGAAAGAGAGAAGGGGAGAGAGGGAGGGAGAGCGTAAATAGATAGAGGACAGATGGATGGAGGGATAGTGAAGGGAAAGAGAGGGGAGAGAAGGAGAAGGAAAGAAATGGAAGAAGGAAGGATGGGAGAAAAAAGAAGGACGAAGAGAGAGAGAGAGAGAGAGAGAGAGAGAGAGAGAGAGCAGGTGGAGAGACAGCAGGTAGGTAGGGAGGCAGAAGGGCGGGCCAGGTAGAGGAGAAAACAATACCACGAGACGGAGGAGGAAGAGAGAAAAAGGGGAGGGAGGGTGGAGAAAAAAAAATTGATCCACAAAGATGAGAAAAAAAAAAGTCCTGGGCCACATTCTTCTGACTGACAAAGAACACACACACACACACACACACACACACACACACACACACACACACACACACACACACACACACACACACATGAGACAAAGAAAACTCAGACTAACAAAGACAAACAGAGAGACAGACAGATAGACAGACAGGCGTGATAAGGAGAGGAGGAGGGGGAGGAAATGGAAGAACAGGAGGAGGAGGAGGAGGAGGAGAAGGAAGGTCAAGGAGAGATCAACCTCACATGACTGAAATATGTTCTCGAGAGTAGCGGGAGATGAATGTTCCGAGAGCGAGAGCGAGAGAGAGAGAGAGAGGGGCCCCGTTGAGGGAGAAGAAACAGAGGAGAGAGAGAGAGAGGGAGGCTGTTGTTTGGATGAGAGTGAGTGAGCGAGTTTGGGGTGATGGAGGTCAGGGGGGAAGGGGGGGTGATGAGAGAGAGAGAGAGAGAGAGAGAGAGAGAGAGAGAGAGAGAGAGAGAGAGAGAGAGAGAGAGAGAGAGAGAGAGAGAGAGAGAGAGAGAGAGAGAGAGAGAGAGAGAGAGAGAGAGAGAGAGAGAGAGAGAGAGAGAGAGAGAGAGAGAGAGATGGTCAGTTTTCGCTTTTAGATAGTGCCACTCTGATATGGTCGCCACTCGCCTCTTATCTAACCCCTGTCGAGGCGCCTAATGCTACCTGAACACACCCAACACTCAGGTGCACACGAAGCAATTAACACAAAACTTTCCTCTACATTCACACCCTTGACCTCTGATATATTCCATTAGTATTTCTTTTTTCTCGATGATATTTTTCGACATACTCTCGCCTTCCGCGCTCTGAAGTTTAAGTACAATATTATTTCAGTAGTAAAAACTTGTACTCGTTTCTTATTTTCTTTATTTTGTTTTATCTTTTTTTCGCTTCTTTTTTTGTCTTTTTTGAAACCCGCATCGTCACTTCTACCATCATCATCATCATCATTCATCGATACAATTACTGGATTTGGTATATATATTTTTTTAATGTTGAAATGAACTTGTATTTGATTGCCTTGCTTAAGAAATAAACTGCTTCTTCCTTCTCCTCCTCCTCCTCTTCTTCCTTAACCTCCATCTCCTGATCCTCTTCAATCCCCTCTTCCTCTTCCATGTCATCTCTCTTTCCCTTCCTTTCCTTTATACTCTTACTTTTTTCTTTCCTTTATTTATCGTTCTGTTCCCTTGCCATGTCCGCGCGTTGACGGGGGCAGGAAGGAGCTATGCAGGGATACGCGGTATGTCGATTTTCTAAGCACCAAGGCGAGGTTGCTGCTGGGGCCGATATATCAATATATTCAGCCGCGAACTTAGGGCAAGTTCAGAGGCCTCGTTAAATTTATGATGACCTTTGTGGATGTTTGAATAATTCGGCGCCAGTGGGAAGTTTGATTCTCACCTGCAGACATTTTATAGAAGAAATAAATTAATATGAAAGAGCGATAATAGATATAAAAATGGGGTATATCTAGTTATTATGGTGATTTCTTGACTATATGATGATCGATAAATATTTCAAGATCTTTAAGTTTGATTTTTACGTTCAGAATAAGAGAACATTTGTATGAAAGAGCGAACGTATATAAAGAAAAGGGTTAAACTTGTTGTGACGGTGATTGCTTTTAACTATAAGATGATGTATATATATATTTCTTTGAGCATGACTTTCGGCTCTTAAGAATTGTTGGCGTAAAGAAATATATATAAAGAAAACGGTTGAAGTAGTTGTGATGGTGACTACTTTTAACTATAAGATGATGTATATATATATTTCTTTGAGCTTGACTTTCGGCTCTTAAGGATTGTTGATGTAGAGGAAAAAAAGTTTGAAAGAGCGAACATATACAAAGAAAGGATTAATCTTGTTTCGACGATAATTCTTGAAGTACATGACAATTTATATATATTTCTGGATCTTTGAGTTTAATTTTCACCTTAAGAAGTGTTAGTGTAGTGAAAATCGTATCAAAGACCGAATATATATGAAAAAAAGGGATTCATTTAGTTACGGGTATGATTCCAAAAACCATATGACGATCCTTAATTTTAGATCTTGGCCCACTTCTCTCTCTCCTTTAATAAGTGTTACTGTAGTGAAAATCGTATCAAAGACCGAATATATATGAAAAAAAGGGATTCATTTAGTTATGGGTATGATTCTTAATTAAAACCATATGACGATCCTTAATTTTAGATCTTGGTCCACTTCTCTCTCCCTTCTCTCTTTCTCTCTCACCTTCACACTATCTCCAGGAGCGAATATGTATGAAAAAAAGAGTTGATTTAGCAATGACGAGAATTCTTGAACTATTTTATTATGACGAACTTGCACACATTTGAAGATCTTGGCCCTCTCTCTCTCTCTCTCTCCCTCCCTCTCCCTCTCTCTCTTGGCACTCTCCCGGGCTGTTCAGAAGACTGGTGACTCAAGGTACTAAATACAAACCTCTCTTAACTCGGTCTAGCCGGTTCCAATACTTCACTACGCCCCCTTAACCCCCTCCTACCCGACCCCCTTCCCAAACTCCTTGCCCGCCTAAATATACTTGGATCCTCCTCCGTTTATACTCGGTGACGACGCTAAGCTGGTTTAGTTTATTGTTTTAGCGACGTCATGGTTTTGGTTTTTCTTTGTTTTCTTTCTTTTAATTTTCTTTCGTTGTATTTTTGGTCGTTATTGTTTTTTATTGTTTGTTTTTTTGTCTTTTTTTTGTTTTGGTTTCGTGTTTATCATTTTTTTCTTTATTTTTCTTATTTTTTTTATTGTGTGAGTCTTGACAACTTTCTTTTTTCTCGTTTTCTTTTTTCCTTCTCTTTTTCGATGTTTAATTTGCCATGTGATGTTTTTTCTGCATTACGATTGATAAGTCTCTCTCTCTCTCTCTCTCTCTCTCTCTCTCTCTCTCTGTGTTTCTCTTTCTCCGGTATTGCAACATTAACGTCTATGCTACACTTCCTTCTTTCATAGCCAAGTCATGCAACATACCAACATCCGCTCCTCCTCCTCCTCCTCCTTCTCCTCCTCCTCCTCCTCCTTCTCTTCTGCATTCTCCTCTCGCTTATCCTTATTCTCATCATCCACTTTTTCAATTTGTCTAGTTTATAATAATAGTTTGGACGAGGGACAAGGAAGAGGCGAGAGAGAATGCAAGGAGGAGGGAGAAAAAGGGAAGGAAATATGGGGTTTGAGAAGACAGAAGAAGGAAGAGAGAGGAAGATGGGAGAGAGGGAGGGATGGAGAGAGTGGAGCCAAAAACCGCCAAACACATCAGTTGTTTGAGCCACATAAACACCTACACATTAATACTTTGGTGTGTGTGTGTGTGTGTGTGTGTGTGTGTGTGTGTGTGTGTGTGTGTGTGTGTGTGTGTGTGTGTGTGTGTGTGTGTGTGTGTGTGTGTGTGTGTGTGTGTGTGTGTGTGTGTGTGTGTGTGTGTGTGTGTGTGTGTGTGTGTGTGTGTGTGTGTGTGTGTGTGTGTGTGTGTGTGTGTGTGTGTGTGTGTGTGTGTACGTGCGCTGTTTACAAGTTCTATTTTTGCTCGCTTAATTATATAGCTGACGAACATCCATCTTTTCTATTAACAGCTGATGAATACGCAATACCACCACCACCACCACCACCACCACTACTACTACTACTACTACCACTACTACTACTACTACTGCTACTACCCATCCGTCACCATTACCACAACCTACCCCAACATATAATCTCCCTGATGATAACACGGACCCGACTACCTGGCTGTTGGTTAATTAGTCACCTGAACTGGCAGTCTTGACACAGGTAAATCAGGTATAGGGAGGGAGGGAGAGGGGGAAAGGTAGGAAGGAAGGTAAGGAGGGAGGAAGGGAGGGAGGAAGGGAGGATAGGTATGCAGGAAGGGGATGGAGTGTGAAGGGATTGCACAATAGGAGGAAGGGAAGGGAAAGGAAGGGAAGGGAAGGGAAGGGAAGGGACGAGAAGGACGGAAAGGAGAGGAAGGGAAGAAGAAAAGAGAAGGGAAAGGAAAGAAAAGGGAAGGAAAGAAAGGAAGGGAAAGGAAAGGCAGGAAGGGAAAGGACAGTTAAGGGGAAGAAAGAAGGGAAAGGAAAGGAAGGAAGGACGGGAAAGGAAAAGAAAGGAAAATTTGGAAGGGAAAGGAAAGGAAGGAAGGGAAAGGACAGTTAAGGGGAAGAAAGGAAAGGTGGAAGAATGGGTAAGGTAGGTCAGGTAGATAGAAGGAAGGGAGGAAAGAAGGAAGGAAGGAAGGGAGGAAGAAAAAGAACTAAAGGAGACAGAGAGGTAAGGTTTGATAGGGTACGATAATATAGGGAACAGGGGAAGAGGGGAGAGGAGGAGGAAGAGGAGGAGGAGGAGTATCACGTAAGGGAAGGGTAGGAGAGGGGAGGTAGAGGTAGGGTAAGGTAAGATAGGGGGGAGGAGAGGGAGGAAGGGAGGGCCACAAGATTGATTAGTTGAACAGGTGAGCTTCCCTTACCTGCTCATTAAACCTGTTGCTGTGGATTACCATTTACCTGTATCCTCTCTCCCTCCCTCCCTCTCCCCTTCCTCCTTCCCTCCCCTCTTCACCCCTCTCCTCCCCTCTTCCATAATTCCTTTCCTCTCTGTTCTTTTCTCTCTCTTTCTTTCTCTCCCCTCTGTATTTACATTATTACTTTCTCTTACCTTTTCTCATCTCCGTTAATCATCTATCTATCTGTCTATCTACCTATCTTTCTATCTTGTTCTCTTTATTTATCTACATATTTACCTCTCTCAGCGATCACATGTTAACAAGACACCTTAAAAACAACGAAATCACTAACACAGACACATTCACACATTAAAACTAGACAAGAAGACAATAAAAAAGTAAAAAAGAAAAGAAAATTGGAGCAGAAAACGTAACAATTCTTATCTGCATACAAAGGGGTGACTCACCGAGGAAGGTTGTGCAAATGTATTCGGAGATCTGGTTGCCCGACTTGCTGGATTCCGAGAAGTGGCTGAGTTCCTTGTTGAGCATCCTCTTGAACTGCGGAAAGAAAGCGAAAGACGGTGAGAAAAGGCGTGAGGGGAATGGTATATGTATGTAGGTAGGGTGACGGTGGTGGTGGTGTGTGAGGGAGAGTGAGGTAGAGATTTACATGTGTGTAGGGTAGAATAAATATGGAGTGTATACTGACAGCAAATATGAGAGCCAGTGACGTACGATTCTGACCCAACATATGAAAAAATAATCGGACAAAAGAGGAAAATAAAAAAAAAGGTAAATGAAAAACATATTCCCAAAAATCAAATCAAATGAAAAAAAAAAAAAAGATATAAAAAAAACTATATACGAGCTAGACCCAACTTATAAAAAAGCAATGATAAAAATGACCAAAAGAAAGGAAAGAAAAATAGATAAACGAAATAAATCCCCAAAATCAATTAACATGAAAAAAAAACACTTAGAAAAAAAGGATAGAAAAAAAATAAACGAATAAAAAACACACAAATGAAAAACAAAACAAAACAAAACACGAAATAAGAAAAAAAGAAAAACAAACAAACAAACAAAAAATCTACATACAGGAAGTTCCTCAATACAAGACCTCCAACGAATACATAACTCAAGTCAACGTTTTCTTTTATTATTCAGCAGCAACAACAGTGGACACATACGTAGCGTCGAGTTCCAGGAATTAACGAAAAAACCCAGAAACTACGCAAGACCTTAACATTGGTAGGCACACACGTGTAGCAATAATAGTAGTAGTAGTAGTAGTAGTAGTAGTAGTAGTCGTTGTAGTAGAAGAAGTAGTGGTAATGGTAGTAGTAGGAGTAGACGTAGGAAAAGGAGAAGGAGAGGAAGAAGGAGAAGGAGAAATAGAAAGAGAAAGAAAAGGAGGAGGAGGAGGAGGAGGAGGAGGAGAATGAGTCAACAACGAATGCCTAAACGACTTTTCATTAATTTCTAAGGTCGGAATTGTGAGACGCCTTTACCTCCCACATAAACTATTTACGAAGTCCAAAAAGGCGATCAGTCGGGTTCTCAAGAGTGCTATTTCAGGTTCACGGTACAGAAGAACGGTCACACTACCACCAGGGTCATAATACTACCCCTGGAAATGCCCCAAAACCCCAACGAAAGCATTGGCAAATATAAGTGCTTGGGCGGTGAAATGTTCAAGTCTACGATCTTATAAGTGTCATCAGAGTTACACACATCCTCACAAGTGCATTCAGGTGGTACGGACATCTGACAGGTGGCACACGTGGGTCTCCTATGCCACATGACACTGTCCCGGCACTCTGGTCACCTCACTCACGCCACAGGTCACGGGTCAGCCCACTCGAGATGACGGGTGGGAGATGGGAGTGTCAAGTGTGGCGGCCCAGCTGTGTGAATGCGTGTCCCCGGGGCGAGACAGACCCGGTGGTGACTAAGAGGGTGGAGAGACAGTCCTTCTCTATGTACTGAGGTGTACATCCAATCCTCTTTGTCGTTGTGTTATGTAAGCTTCACTTTATCTATCTATCTGTAGCGAGGGAGACGGTTCAAGGGCCAAAATCAAGGAATAACAGCAAAACAGCCCGCAAGGTGACGCTCCAGAAGAAGAACTAAGAATGAGAGGCTAAAAGAGGTCAACGTCGGACGGAGAGTGGCTTGATACTCTCTCCTCCTATCCTCTCCTCTATCTATCCATTTTCATATCTCTCTCCTCTTGCAAGAGTATAAGGATGAGAAAGTACGGGTTACGAAAGTTGTTGTAAAGGGATTATCGCGGTAGGAGAGAAGGAGAAACCAGGGGAAGCACAAAAGGCCAAGCTTACGTAAGGAAAGACGAGAGGATGAGAGCATGAGATAACTACACAGCATCTTCAAAGTGTCAAGGTTACGTTAAGATAAAGAAAAGCATAAGGGCACGAGATAGCTATAGGGCATCTTGTTATTTCTTTCTTACAGCAAAGGAGACAGTTCAAGGGCATAAAAAAAAGAAAATAATGAAAAAAAGCTCGCTACTTACTGCTCCCAAAATGAGTGCGAAGGAAACCAATGGAAATACGAATGTCAAAGTTACGTTAGGAAATAAAGAAGGATAAGGTCACAAGATAGCTATAGGGGAGCTTGTTAGTGCAAAAACCAATGGAAATACGAATGTCAAGGTTACGTTAGGAAATAAAGAAGGATAAGGTCACAAGATAGCTATAGGGGAGCTTGTTAGTGCAAAAACCAATGGAAATACGAATGTCAAAGTTACGTTAGGAAATAAAGAAGGATAAGGTCACAAGATAGCTATAGGGGAGCTTGTTAGTGCAAAAACCAATGGAAATACGAATGTCAAAGTTACGTTAGGAAATAAAGAAGGATAAGGTCACAAGATAGCTATAGGGGAGCTTGTTAGTGCAAAAACCAATGGAAATACGAATGTCAAAATTACGTTAGGAAATAAAGAAGGATACGGTCACAAGATAGCTATAAGGGAGCTTGTTAGTCCAAAAACCAATGGAAATACGAATGTCAAAGTTACGTTAGGAAATAAAGAAGGATAAGGTCACAAGATAGCTATAGGGGAGCTTGTTAGTGCAAAAACCAATGGAAGTACGAATGTCAAGGTTACGTTAGGAAATAAAGAAGGGTAAGGTCACAAGATAGCTATAAGGGAGCTTGTTAGTGCAAAAACCAATGGAAATACGAATGTCAAAATTACGTTAGGAAATAAAGAAGGATAAGGTCACAAGATAGCTATAAGGGAGCTTGTTAGTCCAAAAACCAATGGAAATACGAATGTCAAAATTACGTTAGGAAATAAAGAAGGGTAAGGTCACAAGATAGCTATAGGGGATCTTGTTAGTGCAAAAACCAATGGAAATACGAATGTCGAAGTTACGTTAGGAAATAAAGAAGGATAAGGTCACGAAGTAGCTATAGGGGATCTTGTTAGTGCAAAAACCAATGGAAATACGAATGTCGAAGTTACGTTAGGAAATAAAGAAGGATAAGGTCACAAGATAGCTATAGAGTATCTTAATAGTGCCGAAAACAAATGATGGTAAAAATGTCAAGATTATGTTAGGAAAAAGAGAGGCATAATGTCCTAAGGTAGCCATATAAAGGATCTTGTTAGTGCTAAAACAAATGCAACCGGCCTCTTGCAGACTCCTTACGTTCTTATGTTCTTGTAAATGTCAAGATTACAAAAGGAAAAAGGAAAGGATGATAGCACGAGAGAACTAGAGAGCATCTTTTATGACCGGAACCAAATATTAATAAAAAAAAGTTAAGATCACGATTGGAAAAATGAGAGTTAGTGTCTTCTAAGTTCCGAAACCAATGGAAATATAAAGGTTAACATTACGTAAGCTATAAAACAAGGAGATAAGGCCATGAGATAACCACACAGCATCTTCTGAGTACCGAATATATCCATCTCTCTCGCTCAGGGTGAAGGGAGTCTCTGGTGTAGGTGCGGAAGGAACAATGGGGTCCCTTCTATACAGTTGGTCCCTTGTTGAAGCGTACAGGGTCCCTTCTCTTTGGCGCGTGTAGTATTTCGCTTCCCTCTTTCTCCTTTCCTTTATCTCGTTTTGCAATGGCTTTCTTTTTCTCTCTCTCTACTTTTTGCCTCTCTGTCTGTCTGTCTGTTTGTCTGTCTCTCCTCCTTCTTGTGTGTTTATATATCTCTACCGTTTCTCTTTCTCTCTCTCCATCTTTTCCCTCCCTGTCTGTCCTTCTCCTTGTGTTATTTCTGTACCTTTTCTCTTTCTCTCCCTTTTGCCTGTCTGTCTCTCCTTCTCCTTGTGTGTTTATTTCTCTATCCTTTTCTCTTTCTCTATACCTTTTACCTGTCTGTCTGTCTCTTCTCTGTTTATTTTTTTATCATCTCCTTTTCTACTATTCATTTGTTTATCTGCGTCTGCCCTTCCCTGTCTGTCTATCTATCTGTCAAGCTCTCTGTCTGTCTCTCCTTGTCCTTTTTCATTTGCTTTCGCTTTCTCTTTATCCACCTTTTGTCTGTCAATCTGTCTCTCCCTGTACTTGCCTGTTTATCTAATCCATCTATTTATCTACGTTTGTCAATCTTTCTCTCCTTTTATTTGTCTGCCTATCTGTTATTAAGCTGTCTATAATGCCTGTCTGTATATCTTCGTATGTCTCTTTGTCTATCTGTTTGTCTCCGTGCGAACAAAAAGATGTCTCAGTACTGTCTATCCATTAATCTTTGTCCGTCACTATCTATCTGTTTGTTTGTCTGTCTTTGTGCTACCCGAAACACGTCACGTACGCGTCAAGGATCACACGTCAGCAGCTACACGTCACGGGGTCGCCCAAAAAGGCCACCGTGACCTTAGACGCCCCGCCCCCGCTCACCACCGGCAGCGGAAAGGCGCCTTATCACAGGATGCCGGAGTCAGGATGTTTGTTCCAGCGTCGCGTGAGAGCCTTGAACCTCCCTCGCTGCCTCCCTTTGTAGCTAAATATGGTGATTCTGTAGTCTTCCATGTGTCACGGCTTTGTCACGGCTTTGTCACGTCTTAACCTCCCATGCTGCTTCCCTTTAGTTGCAGTCAGTTCCTTAGTTTTCTGCATCACGCCTTTGTTATAACGTCCCTCGCTGACTCCTCTAATATATGGTGTTGATTCCCTAGACCTTCATTTAAAACGGTTTTGTCACGTGATGAGTTTGACCCCTCCCTCCGAAATCGACCTCTCTTTTGGCCCCATCATCTCTACTTTCTTTTATAGGGTCAGTTCTAGCGGGCATCGTTCTTTTATTTGATCTTTTTTGGTTTATTTTTGCTTTGTTTAACTTCATGTGACCTCTCCTTCCGAAATTGACCTCTCTTTTGGCCCTATCATCTCTACTTTCTTTTATAGGGTCAGTTCTAGCGGGCATCGTTCTTTTATTTGATCTTTTTTGGTTTATTTTTGCTTTGTTTAACTTCATGTGACCTCTCCTTCCGAAATTGACCTCTCTTTTGGCCCCATCATCTCTACTTTCTTTTATAGGGTCAGTGCTATGGCGGGCATCGTTCTTTTGTTTGTTCTTCTTTGTTTTATTTTTGCTTTGTTTAACTTTATTTCATTTATTTTTGCCCTTGAGCTGCTTCCTTTACTGTAAAAAAACCCCTCCCTTGCTGCCTTTTAGCTAACCAAGTCTACTTCTTTAGTTTCATTTATTACGTGTTTTATTCATTTCTACAGTCATTCACTCACTCACTCATACAACCTCCCTTCCTGCCTCTCTCTAGCTACCAAGTGTTGATTTCGTGGAGTTTCATTTATTACGTGTTTTATTCATTACTACAGTCATTCACTCACTCACTCATACAACCTCCCTTCCTGCCTCTCTCTAGCTACCAAGTGTTGATTTCAGGGAGTTTCATTTATTACGTGTTTTATTCATTACTACAGTCATTCACTCACTCACTCATACAACCTCCCTTCCTGCCTCTCTCTAGCTACCAAGTGTTGATTTCGTGGAGTTTCGCTTATCACGGCTTTCTTTATCAATACTATCACACACAAATACTCAACTCACTTAACCTCTCTCGCTGCCACTCTCTAGTTAAAGTCCTGGGGGGCCGTATTCTTAAACATTTCGGCGCACTAACTCTCATATTTGTTTCGTAAGGAGTTGTGGGCATTTCCAGGGGGTAGTTTAATGACCCTGGTGGTAGTCTGACCCTTCTTCTGTACCATGAACGTAAAGAAGCACTCATGAGAACAAGGTTGATCTCTTTGACCTTTGCGAATAGTTTATGTCGGAGGCGGAAGCGTCTGACAGTTTCGACCTAATTCCGTGGACTTTCATGCATCAGGCCTTTGTTAATCATTACTATCAGTCATTCACTCCCTCCTCTGCTTATGTTCCTTTCTTCCTTCCTTTCTCTTCTTTTCCTACTGCCTCGGGGTTTCTGGTGCTCCTTTTCTTTCTTCCCTTCTTCCTTTCACTCAATCACTCAAGAGACACAGGTTCATATTTTTTCTTTCTTCCCTTCTTCCTTTCACTCAATCACTCAAGAGACGCAGGTTCATATCTTTTTAAACGTATCAGGCTCCCACGACGACTACTTTCCAAGGCCACAGAGATGATCAATAGGGTTTTCATGGGTGATTTTTCCCTTTCATGATGCAGAGGTCGTGTAAATCTATACCTAGGATCGCAGAACAACCTCATGACAACCCCAGCAACTTGTACGGGAGGATTTTCAGACAGGGGAAGTGAGGTGTCGAGGCGTTGAAGAATACGGATCACACACTCACACTCACTCAAGAGACACAGATTCATATTTTTTAAGCGTATAAGGCTCGCAGAACAGCCCATGACAACCCCAGCAGCTTTTAAGGGAGGCTTTTCAAACAGGGAAAGTGAGGTGTTGAGGGGTTGAAGAATACAGATCACACACTCACTCAACACACACACACACACTCAAAACACGAGCGTCAAATCATGCTCTCTCACTCCAGCTTTTCAGGCAGGGGAAGTGAGACGTCGAGGCGTTGAAGAATACAGATCACACACTCACACTCACTTACTCAACACACACACACACACACACATACTCAAAACACGAACGTCAAATCATGCTCACTCACTCAAAGCCTGCACTAATACCACTCGTCATTCTTTGCCCAAACAAATCCTTACTATCACAGAGCTCTTTCACAGAAGCATTACTCGGCACACAAGGACAGAGCGGTGAGGCCTGACAGCGTCCACCGTGACTAATAATAATAATGATAAAAACTACTGTGGAATCAAGCGAAGTGTTTTATAGAGGTGAGGTTCAGGTGTTTGTGTTGGTGTTGTGTTCTGTTTAGTCTTCCTCTTATAGGTGACTCGACAGGTTATCATCACCTTTATTAACGCCAGAAGAAGGTGAGGACAGGTAAGAGGTGATAGGTGTTGTTGTATCATTCCCTTAGTAACCGATAACTCTCTCTCTCTCTCTCTCTCTCTCTCTCTCTCTCTCTCTCTCTCTCTCTCTCTCTCTCTCTCTCTCTCTCTCTCATAGTTTACAGACCAATCAATGTCAAAACGCAAGCCGTATTATCTTATCTGAAACTCGCTCTAGCACCACTTGAACTACACTTTTATATACTCTCTCTCTCTCTCTCTCTCTCTCTCTCTCTCTCTCTCTCTCTCTCTCTCTCTCTCTCTCTCTCTCTCTCTCTCTCTCTCTCTCTCTCTCTCTCTCTCTCTCTCTCAGGTACCGTACGCAGTTAGTCCCCTTTCGCGTATCACAACAAACACTATATTTCTACCTTATAAGACGCACCCCTCTCGTTATCTCTCTCTGTATCTTTACCTCTCTATCTTTACGAGCCAAAAGTTCGCTTCCCTGATTGTTTTTCCCTTTTCAGGACGACGAAGCTGGACTTGTTTACGCCCCGCTGCCGGCACGCCACAACAACTGGTTTTTGTGGCGCTGGGAGAGGCGTGATGGACAGCGGGTTAAATATTACAATCTCCTTAATTGGTGTGGCCCTGCCGTGGGTGTGGTGCGGTGTGGTGGTGCAAGGACTGGGCTGGGGTGGGACGGGTTCGTTGATGGTGAAGGGGTGGTGATGAAAACATAATTAATAATGGTGTTGGGGTGATAATGGTGGTGGTGACAGTATGAATAATAGTGGTAGTAGTAGTGGTAGCACGAGTAGGTGGTAATGGTAACTAGTAGTGTGGTGTTAGTGTTAATCGAGGTGGTGCTGGTGAAAGACTAACAAACAGACAATGGATGACAGCAAGGCAGTTTAGTTCCTAAGAGTTAATCATTCCCGGCAGGAGTTTGCTCTGCCTCCTCCGCTAACCCAAAGCCGCAGCCGTACCTGCAGCACCGCCGAGAACACGAACACGGCCGCCTCCAGCAGCATGCCGACCAGCGCGAGGGGCACGAACGAGCAGAACACGTAGATGAAGCTGACGCGCTGCTCCATGGCCGAGGACTTGTCTGGGTGGGCGCCTCGCACGCCACCCCTCACCACGAGCCTCTCCAGCGTCACACTAAACGTGGGCGCCGCCACCTCCGCGGCGGGAGGAAATGGCCGGCCCTTCGCCAGCTTCCCTGAGGGTCCCCGGCTCGGACTCACTGTTCTGGGTATCGGCGACGCGGCGGCGGCGTCCGCTTCCTCCTAACAAGGATGGGACCTCGTCTTGCCGTTTAGTAAGAAAGGAGCCTCAAGGCCGCTGCTAAAGGTCACTCCCAGGCCGTCTAGTTGCTAAGGTCCTGTGCGCACTATTGCTCTTGGGACGCGCGGCGCCGCACAGCACAAGTCGCACACTGCGCCAAACTCGCGGCGTCCACACGTTTTGGTGACCAGGGTCGGGGCGTGGGGCGGCTCCTCGCACAGCCGGGCCAGGGGGCGCGGCTCACTCACTGCCAACAGCCACTAACGACCCACATTTATATTTTGCTGGGTGTGCAAAACCTGTTGCCGCACCTTTGAAGAGCGAGTGACAGGCGGGCAGTCACCGAACACCTCGCCTTGGGCCCAATCCTTGAGTTATGTTGTTCTTGCCACGAAAAATTGAGTGAAGCGCGGTAGGCAAAACAATATATTAATCGTCTTGTCGCTCACAATCCACCGTCAGGGTCACGCTGCCCCACACTCGACTTTCGCCCTTGTTACCTGCAACGCGGTACGAGGCAGAGCACGCGGCGATGGAGCGACGGACGAGTGACGATGCGCGGGGCACGATGCTACGCCGACGGTGCGCGCGGGAAGAGTGAACGGCGCTGACTGAGACAGGACGTGAGGCAGTGTGTGTGTGTGTGTGTGTGTGTGTGAGAGAGAGCGGGCGGGGCATATGGGCACCACACCACTACAGCCCCACGCAATACACACACACCATCAACACACACTCGGGATACTCTCCGGTTGCCACACGCGCTTGCAACTCAATCCACGGACTTCCACTTCCTTTCGCTGGTTTTCAATTTTTCATGGATCCCGGCAATGGCTACTCCCTCGGCGGCTACTCCCCTCACGCCCTTCGCCTGCCACACGTGTCACAACAACCGCAGCGCCTCCCCCACGCCCCTCCGAAGCGCCCTTGACCTGCACGTCCACGAACCAGCAAAAGAAGTCTCTCGCCTGTCGGATGTTATGACTTCGGCGACGCACCTCAGCCCGGCGTGTATTTATACCTCCCAAACGGTGCTTCTAAAAGGCGACGACGTGGCCTACATCGACGCCGCCACACCTGTGCACACATACGAACACACACAGGCACACACACACACACAAACACACAGACACAGTCCATCACCTCCCTCCCTCCCTACACACAAGCACCCCGTATATGACAGCCGAGTTATAACAAAAGCGAATCGACTGCTATTGGTATTTCTCTTTCGTCGAGTCAAGTAGAAGTTTCAGCATTAAAAGTAGTAGTAGTAGTAGTAGTAGTAGTAGTAGTGGTAGTAGTAGTAGTAGTAGTAGGGGCAGTATTAGAGGCAGTATCTGTATTGAGGTTTCTGTGTCAGTCATATAATTAAAAACAGAAAACAAAACGAGGCAGGGAAAACGGGAGGAAAAAGCGAGATTATCAACGCATGAGAATGAAAACAACAACAACAAAAAAGGAAAACAAAGCAACCATCAGCATTCAGGAGAGAACAACACACCCATAAGCATCATAACTAACATCTTCCTAGTATTGGGGTAGCACGGCACGCAACACAACCTCTGGACATGCCAAACACCTCCAAGCTTGTCCCTGAGGTTAGAGCGAGTGTCCTGTAGCCTCCTAATGTCCTCCGCGCTCCTCTGCTTCTATTCCTTTCTTCCTCTCTTTCTTTTCCTACTGCCTCGGGGTTTCTGGTTTTCCCTTTCTTTCTTCCCTTCTTCCTTTCACTTCCTTTTTCTCCTCTTGGTAATTCCGTCCTTCGCTTTTTACTTTCCTATCGCTGTTTGTTTTGTTTGTTTTCCTTTCTCCTCGTTCGTTCTTGCTGGTTATCTCTTTTTCTCAGTTTTTTTTTTGTTTTTTTGTATGCTCCCATTTCTCGTTTCTCTTGTTTTTTCCACTTTCTTTTCTTCTTCTTCCTGTGTTTCGTGTTTTTTCGTATGTTATCTTTTTTTTTCTTTCTTCCGGTTATTCCTTTCTTTCTTTTCTTCCCTCGTTCGGTGTTTCTTTGTGTACTCTTGTTCTTCTTTTCTTCCTCTGGTTATTCCTATTTTCCTTTTTCTTTCTATCTCCCGTGTTTTTTTTCGTATGCTCTCGTTTCTCTTTCCTTCTTCTGGTTATTCCTCTCTTTTTTTCTTTCTTCTTCTTCTTCCTACGTCATTTGTTTCTCCGTTATGTCCTCGTTCCTCTTTTCTTCTTTTTTTCTTCTCGGGGCATCTGTTCTTGGTTCGTTCTCCCGTTCTCTTTCCTTCCTCTGGTTATTCCTCTCTTTTTTCTTTTCTTCTTCTTCGTGCGTCATTTGTTTCTCCGTTATGTCCTCGTTCCTCTTTTCTTTTTTTTTTCTTCTCGGGTCATCTGTTTCTTGGTTCGTTCTGCCGTTCTCTTTCCTTCCTCTGGTTATTCATCTCTTTTTTATTTTTCTTCTTGCGTCATTTGATTCATCTTCTCATTTTTTTCCTTCCCCTCGTATTTATCTCCCTCTCTTTTCCTTCTTGTTCGTCTTTGGCAACGTTTCTTTCTTTTCATCCGCTAATATTTTCCTTCTTTCTCTCCCTTTAACTCTGTGTCATTTGTTTCTTCGTATCTTTTTCCCTCTTTTTTCCTTCTTCCTTTCTTCTAATTCTCCACTCCTTTAATTTTTTCTGGTATTTTACACTTTTTTCCTTCCTGTTTTTCTCTGTTTCTTCGTATCCTCTCTCGTTGTTTTCCTTTCTACTCTTATTTTCACGCTTTTTCCTTTTCTTCCTGTTTATTCTGTTGCTTCGGATGCCCCTTTCCTTTCTTTCTTCTCGCGGTATTTCTCTCTTTTTCTTTCCTCTTCGTACTTGATTTCCCTAATGCTTATATTGTACCATTTCTCCAGCTGGTAGTTTCTTCTTCTTTTTATTTCTTCGTTTTGTTTTGATGTGTTATGTTCCACGCCTTCCTCCCACTCTTATTCATTAACTCTTTATCTGATTCTTGTTAGGTCTGTTGCTTCTAATGTCTCCTGCTTAGTAGCTTCTCAATTTACTTCGTTTCTCCTACATTTGTCTAACTCTTTTTCCCACTTAATGTGTTTACTACGATTAGTATTTACGATTACGATTATTACTTGCGATTATTACTACGATTATTACTTGCGATTATTGCCACGATTTTCTCCTTTTCTTATTTCTCAATCTTTCCTTCTTTGTACTTTGTCGTGTTTTTTTTTATGTTCCTTTCCTCGTAACTCCTAATTTTCTTCATCGTTTTTTTATAGTTTCTTCAACACGTGGCGCACCATTTTTATTTCTCTCTCTTTCCTCACATCTTGTTTATCGTGTCGTATCTAGTGATCCTTTTCTTCGTAACTCTTCATTTTCTTAATCGTTTTTCATCGTCTCTTCTAAAATTTGTATGACTTTTTATTTCTCTCTCTTTCTTCACATCTTGTTTATCGTGTTGTATCTAGTGTTCCTTTTCTTCGTAACTCTTCATTTTCTTAATCGTTTTTCATCGTCTCTTCTAAAACGTGCAGGGCCCTTTTTATTTCTTCCTCCTTCTTCACATCTTCTTTATCGTGTTGTATCTAATGTTCCTTTTCTTCGTAACTCTTCATTTTCTTAATCGTTTTTCATCGTCTCTTCTAAAACGTGCAGGGCCCTTTTTACTTCTTCCTCCTTCTTCACATCTTCTTTATCGTGTCGTATCTAGTGTTCCTTTTCTTCGTAACTCTTAATTTTCTTAATCGTTTTTTTTCATCGTCTCTTCTAAAACGTGCAGGGCCCTTTTTATTTCTTCCTCCTTCTTCACATCTTCTTTATCGTGTTGTATCTAACGTTCCTTTTCTTCGTAACTCTTCATTTTCTTAATCGTTTTTTTCATCGGCTCTTCTAAAACGTGCACGGCCCTTTTTATTTCTTCCTCTTTCCTCACATCTTCTTTATCGTGTTGTATCTAATGTTCCTTTTCTTCGTAACTCTTCATTTTCTTAATCGTTTTTTTCATCGTCTCTTCTAAAACGTGCAGGGCCCTTTTTATTTCTTCCTCCTTCTTCACATCTTCTTTATCGTGTTGTATCTAATGTTCCTTTTCTTCGTAACTCTTCATTTTCTTAATCGTTTTTTTCATCGGCTCTTCTAAAACGTGCAGGGCCCTTTTTATTTCTTCCTCCTTCTTCACATCTTCTTTATCGTGTCGTATCTAGTGTTCCTTTTCTTCGTAACTCTTCATTTTCTTAATCGTTTTTTTCATCGGCTCTTCTAAAACGTGCACGGCGCTTTTTATTTCTTCCTCTTTCCTCACGTCTTAATTTTCCTGTTGCTTCTAATGCCCCTCTCTCCGTAGCTCCTCTCCTTCTTCCTCCTCCTCTCATCGTCTCTCCTACACGTGTCCGACCCTTTTTATTTTTTCCTCTTTCCTCACATTTCAATTTTCCTGTTGCTTCTAATGCCCCCCTCTCCGTAGCTCCTTTCCTTCTTCCTCCTCCTCTCATCGTCTCTCCTACACGTGTCCGACCCATTTCCTCATTTCATTTACAGTCAGCCACTTGACATGCACTCCACGTACTCAAGAAACCCTAGACCACACATACCATTCACTCCTACCAAGAAATAGCCCGTAGCCGCCACTCAGGGCAAAGATTTTCCCACACACGCGAGTTCCCTGAAAACCATGAGACAAAGGAGGGCAGTGCCAAGCCGAGGAGTCGAAATAATCAGGCAAGTATTTTCATGAGAGCCATTTCTTACGCCCCCGCCGCCACCTCCACTACCGCCATCACCATCACCACCATCATGCTCATATCTTAGGCCTGAGTCATCTTCCTCTTACTCTTCCTTCTACGTTCTTTATACGCCCTCTTACTTTATTATTTATATCCCATATGTTCATCTTCTTTTCCTTACCCTACTCTACTTCCTCACTGAACCTTAAATGATCTTGTTTCTCCTCTTTATCTTCTTTTTCGTTTTCTTTTTCTTTTTCTTTTTCTTATGTATCTTCCTCTTCCTCTTATATAATTTCCTATCCCATTCGTGAAGTCCATGTTTTCCTCTTGCTCCTCTTCTTCCTTACTCCTTTTCCTCCTTGCAGTCTAAATCTCTCTTTCTTTCTCCTCTTCTTAAGTCTGAATTTTCCTCTTCCTCTTCCTCCTCTGTCATGGTGTCCTCTTAAATCATTGTCTATTCCATTCTTGAAGTTTAATTTTTCCTCTTGCTCCTCCTCTTCCTTACTTCTCTCCTTATCCCCTTTCTACTCTTCTGAAATCTAAATCCTCCTTTTCCTCTTCCTTCATGCCATTAGGATCTCTTATCTCTTATCTATCCCATTTCCGAAGTCTAATTTACCCTCTACTTCCTATTCTGAAATCTAAATCCTTTCCTTCCTCTTCCTTCACGCCATTAGGATCTCTTATCTCATTATCTGTCCCATTTCCGAAGTCTAATTTACCCTCTACTTCCTATTCTGAAATCTAAATCCTCCTTTTCCTCTTCCTTCTATGTCATTAGGATCTCTTATCTCATTATCTATCCCATTTCCGAAGTCTAATTTATCTTCTACTTCCTATTCTGAAATCTAAATCTTCCTTTTCTTCTTCCTCTTCCTCATGTATCCTTACGACCTCTTATATCACTATCCATTCCATTTGCCTGAGTCATCCTCTTCCGACTCTTTTTATTCCTCTTCCATCTCTTCCTTCCTCTCTTACGTCGTCACGGCCTCTTACATCATCCCAAACAGGTAATTTTCTTCTTCCTCTTCTTTCTCTTCTCATTTTTCTACTTCGTGATCTCTTATTTGTAGAGTCTAACACCTTCCGCATTCCTGAGTCCTTCGATGCTTTCTCTTCTTTAATTTTCTTTCTTCTTCATTAACTCTTTTCCTTCTTTCCTCTCTTTTCCTTCTTGATCTATCTTGTACACTATCGCCTTCCCTATCTCTCTCTCTCTCTCTCTCTCTCTCTCTCTCTCTCTCTCTCTCTCTCTCTCTCTCTCTCTCTCTCTCTCTCTCTCTCTCTCTCTCTCTCTCTCTCTCTTGCTCCTAAATTCTAAAACCTTATACCTTTTAGTCCTCCTCTTCTAATTCTCTTTCTTCCTCATGACCAATTATTTATAGAACATCACCTTCCCTATTCCAAAAGCTATCCCTGTTTTCCTCCTCCTCCTCCTCCTCCTCCTTCTTCTTCTTCTTCTTCTTCATCTTATTTCTCTCTCTCCACCTCTTTTATCTTTTCTTCTTATAATTTCTTTTCTTCCCAATGACCAATTATTTGTACAACATCAAATTCCCTGTTCCAAAAGCTCCATATCTTTTTCCTCCTCCTCCTCCTCCTTCTTCTTCTTCTTCATCTTATTTCTCTCTCTCCACCTCTTTTATCTTATCTTCTTATAATTTCCTTTCTTCCTCATGACTAATTATTTGTACAACATCAAATTCCCTGTTCCAAAAGCTATCCCTATGTTCCTCCTCCTCTTCCTTCTTCTTCTCCTTCTTCATCTTATTTCTCTCTCTCCACCTCTTTTATCTTTTCTTCTTATGATTCCCTTTCTTCCCAATGACCAATTATTTGTACAACATCAAATTCCCTGTTCCAAAAGCTCCATATCTTTTTCCTCCTCCTCCTCCTCTTTATACTTCTTCTTCATCTTATTTCTCTCTCTCCACCTCTTTTATCTTTTCTTCTTATTATTTCGTTTCTTCCCAATGACCAATTATTTGTACATCATCAAATTCCCTGTTCCAAAAGCTCCATATCTTTTTCCTCCTCCTCCTCCTCTTTCTTCTTCTTCTTCATCTTATTTCTCTCTCTCCGCCTCTTTTATCTTTTCTTCTTATGATTCCCTTTCTTCCCAATGACCAATTATTTGTACAACATCAAATTCCCTGTTCCAAAAGCTCCATATCTTTTTCCTCCTCCTCCTCCTCCTTCTTCTTCTTCTTCATCTTATTTCTCTCTCTCCACCTCTTTTATCTTTTCTTCTTATAATTCCCTTTCTTCCCCGTGACCTATAATTTGTACACCCTTACCTTCACTGTTTCTAAACGTCTCCATATCTCCCCCTCCTCCTCCTCCTCCTCCTCCTTAGTCTTATCTATCTCCTGATGCTGCCCCGTTCGTGCCTTCCTCAGTAACCATATCACGTTCGCTCGGAAAGGCCGAACACCGCCCTCCACTGGTTCGGCTTGCAACTCTACTCTTTGTTACACGTGTCACATAGATACAGCCTATTTAACCACGGCTAATGAATTCCCACTCGCCTCCTCTCTCTCTCTCTCTCTCTCTCTCTCTCTCTCTCTCTCTCTCTTGTGTGCTATTTTTATCCCATATCGTCTCGGGTTTATGGGAAATACTCTGTGTGTGTGTGTGTGTGTGTGTGTGTGTGTGTGTGTGTGTGTGTGTGTTGACACCCTCCACCTGGTCTGGCAGTCGACTCACTTGACACACACACACACACACACACACACACACACACACACACAAGACAAACGAGGACATACACTCACTTTTCCACGTCATTTCTATATATTAATCTCTCTCTCTCTCTCTCTCTCTCTCTCTCTCTCTCTCTCTCTCTCACCCCCCCCCTCTCCCCGCCATTCCTCAGCACCCACGCGCCTCCCGGTCCAAGCTTTGTGGCCGGCGCTGCGTGGGGGCAAAAAGCAGTGACATAATTGAGGGGAGTTTGTAAGAGACCCGACAACTTCCCTTACGAGGCTCCGGTAAACGGGGTGACCAACGCTGTATGATTCCCTCCCCACACCTTTCTTTTTTTCTTTGCTTATATGTCTGTTAGGTCGCTTGTGTGTGTGTGTGTGTGTGTGTGTGTGTGTGTGTGTGTGTGTGTGTGTGTATGTTATCTGTGTTTGTATGTCTGTATGTCTCTTTGCTTGTAAGGATGGCACATACTAAATGATTTCCTTCACCTCCACTTTTTCTGCTTCTATACTTGTGTGTGTGTGTGTGTGTGTGTGTGTGTGTGTGTGTGTGTGTGTGTGTGTGTGTGTGCGTGTGATGGATTGTGGGGGTGACTTATGCTAAATGATTTCCACCACCGTTTTTTTTTGCCCCCTCTAACTGTCTGTCTGCTCATGTGTGTGTTTGTACTTGTTTGTTTGTTTGAGTCTGTGTTTGTGTGTTTGTTTGTCTGTTTATCTGTAGGGATGACTCACGTTAAATGATTTCCAATACCTCTTTTTTTTTTTTTGCGTCTATCTCTCTGTTTGGTTGTGTGTGTGTGTGTGTGTGTGTGTGTGTAGTTAGTTAGTTGTTTGCGTCTGTTTTCTCCGCCTTTCTTTGCCTTTCTACCTGTTTGCTTGGCTGTTTGGTTGTGTGTGTGTGTGTGTGTGTGTGTGTGTGTGTGTGTGTGTGTGTGTGTGTGTGTGTGTGTGTGTGTGTGTATTTTCTCCGCCTTTCTTTGCCTTTCTACCTGTTTGCTTGGCTGTTTGATTGTGTGTTTCTTTACTTGAGTGTCTGTCTGTATGTCTTCTTGCTTAGGTGTGTGGCTGTGTGCTTACTGTGTTTGTCTGTCTGTCTGTGTGTCTTACCTCGCTGTGTGGATCATGTGGGTGTTAATCTGTCTACGCACGCACACACGGACACGCACACATGGACTCGCATACATAACAGCGACAGAACAATACATACACATCAAACTCATGCATACTTAGTTTTTTTACGTCATTACCAGTACTGCGCATCTCTCTCTCTCTCTCTCTCTCTCTCTCTCTCTCTGCTCCGAGCGTCTGTTTCTAGCTATTTCTCTCTTGTTTTTTCACCACACGTATTTTTTTCTCTTTTCCTCATTTTTTCCTTCCATTTTTCTGTCTGGATATATTAAGATGAGTAGTGGTGACTCTCTCTCTCTCTCTCTCTCTCTCTCTCTCTCTCTCTCTCTCTCTCTCTCTCTCTCTCCATTCACAAAGAAGCAGGGCAGCCCAAGAAGGTGTTACCCATCCTCTCCTTCCCCGCCTCCCACTCATTACCGAACACGGCTGAGCGACCTCGCGGGGCCCAGTGACTAACACCTCCTCCCGTGAGTAAGCCGCCGCCCGGGAAACAAGGAGGGGAGACTAGATGAGGTAAGGGAGCGAGAGGAAGGAGGGAAGAGCTGGGATACAGAAGAGAGGGTACGGTAAAACAAAGGAGCGGAGAGGAAGGATGGAGAGGACAGTGTTATTGAGAGACAGAGGGGAAGGTAGTCAAGGTCAAGGTAGTAGAGGAAGGATGAAGAGGAGGCTGGTATAGGGAGAGAGGGATGTAGGAGCAGGAGAGGGGAGGAGGGGTGGAGTGGACAGTGGTAGGTATGGATGAAGTGGGTGGTATAAGGAGAGAGGGATGGAGGAGCAGAAGAGAAGGGAAGGTACAGTACAGGGATGGAGAAGAGGGAACAGAGGCATTAGAATGGAGGAAAGTGAAGAAGAGAAGGAATGAGGTATCTGATGAAGGAAAACGTCTATGCAGATACTCAGATGAAGGAAGAGTAGATGAAAAGAAGCTGGGAGAGAAGGAAGGAAAACATTGCCCTGGAAGAAGATAGAGAGATGATAGTAAGATTGGGTAAAGGGAATGAAGGATAGAGAGAGAGAAAGAGATAAAAAGGTAAGATGGAAGAGTGGAAGGGATGGAAGATGAGAGGGAATAAGAGACGGGTAAGAGGAGGGGAGTAAGAGGGAACGCAGAAACATAGTAATGAGATGAAAGGGGAGAAGAAAATGGGGATGATGATGCTGGTACAGGGAGGAAAGTTGTACAGATCAGAGGTGAAAGAGAGGAAGAGAGGGAGAGAGAGAAGCGAACAGAGGGAAGAGAAGAAGGAAAGCAATTACACGAAGAGGAGAGGAAGATGAGGAAGAAGATAGAAAAAAGAAAAAAAAGAAAATGGATATAATAACAGAAGGATGAGAGAGAGGAGGAGAGAAGGAGTGAGTGGGAGAACAAGGCAGAGAAGAGGAAGAGGAGAAGGAGGAAAAGAAGGAAGGAGGAGGAGGAGGAGGAAAAGAAGGATGGAGGAGGAGGAGGAGGAGGAGGCTACAAAAGACCCACGTAACTTAGAGGCTTAGTCCTTATGCTTCACACACACACACACACACACACACGCACACACACACACACACAATGACCAGCATCAATGGAAGACACATGAAGGGCCACGTGCTGAGGAGGAGGAGGAAGAGGAGGAGGAGGACGAGGAGGAGGAGGAGGAGGGCATCGATAGGCTACAGGTCTAAAAAAAAAAAAAGTCTATTGTGTAGTATAAGGAGAGAGAGAGAGAGAGAGAGAGAGAGAGAGAGAGAGGATTCTTGTTGACTCTTGACGTCATTCGGTAATTCCCCTCGAGCCTATCTCTCTCTCTCTCTCTCTCTCTCTCTCTCTCTCTCTCT
>NC_066521.1:19287109-19309609 GCF_024679095.1 Eriocheir sinensis | reverse complement strand
AGAACCCCGAATCTTCCAACACCCAAACAACGACTCATCCAAACAGTGAGACGCGTGAGTCAGGGCACAACACGAGTGACTCAAGTGCGCCTCAAGCCTTCCCTGAACTGGGCAATAAATCAATTAGGCTTCGTCACGCCCGCCATGCCGCCCCTTTAGCCTGGAGCATCAGCCTCAACTTTACTCCTTTGAACGAGCACAACAACAAGGCTCTCGTCTTCCTCTCAAACTGGCGGGTGTCGGATTGAACTGAAACGGTACAGCGATCGGCACGTCTTGAATCCAGGGAGCCGAAAACAATAATAACGAACTGATAGAAGATTCATAATATATTCGGAGTGACATGAAGAATTTGGGAACTGAAAGAATGAGACGAGACAAAGGAGGAGGAGGAGGAGAGACAAGAATAGAAGAACAGGAGGAAGAGGAGTAACAGGAGGAAATTAAGGAAAAGGAGGAAACGAAGGAGCATGAACAGGTGGAGAAAACAGGAAGAACAAAATGAAAGAAAGGAGCAAGGAGGCACAGGAGGAAAAAAAGGAGAAACAGGAAGAGGAATAATATAAAGGAGGAAGGTTTCACTTCGAGGCAATACTCAGAAAGACGCATAAACAGAAACACGAGACAGGAACGCACAAACAGTTCCGGAAAGTGTCAGATGAGAAGGAAAACTTGCACACAGATCTCAAGACCCAAGTTCCCACCGAGATAAGAAATGCATCGTAAGTTTTAGTGTTTGGAGACAATGCAGAAAAAATAAACACTGCTACACGCGAATAAGATAACACAAACACCCAAATCAACCCTAAAAATTGTTAAAAGAATGAACAGAAGAAGTAGCGGGCTTTTTTTTTTTTATTATTGTTTCCTTTTTTTGTGCCCTTGAGCTGTCTCCTTTGTTGTAAAAAAAAAAAAAAAAACCCTTAAATGTTACAGGGAATCAGTAAGTTAGGAGTGAAATTAAATGCGAATAACTTACATCAACAAAGGAAGGGGGAAGGGTGCTTACATTCCTGATATCGCAAGAAATTCACGTTATAAACAGGTATCTAAAAAAAGCATCTCAGATAATACCGTTCAAGGAATTTTAGGTCCCGCGTGGCACGGACCGAAAATAGACTTGCGAGAAAACAGGTTAAATTAGATAAATACATCAGAAAACCGGCAGAAAAAAGTCTTAGGTGTCATCCCTTCAGATATCAATGGAGTAAACGTGAAAAGTATATACAAAGTGAAATGTATTTTTTTGACGCGTGGCATCAGAATCTATCAGCCCGTAAGGTATCAGGAGAAGAAATAGAGATGTAAAAAGGTTAAAAAATTACGTTTCGACAAAGAGAGAAATAGTTTTTAAATTTTTTTTTTTAAAGCAGTGGAGACAGTGCAAGGGCTTAAAAAAAAAGAAAAGAAAACAATATGAAAAAAAAGCCCGCTACTTCCTGCTCCTAAGGTGTAGAAAATATAGTGTCAGTTTTAGAAGTATACAAGAGTAGGTTGCGAATATAAAGTCATCAGGCAAATAGGTAATGAAAACAATGATGACAGATTACATAAGATAGGATAGTACTTTAAAACAAAACAAAAAACACGATTTCCAGGTGATTCAACAAAGAACTAACGCCTCGATGTAGCCTTATACCTCGTCACGCAGCATCGAATCCCATAAGCCCGTTAAAGTATCAGGAAAGGAAATACACAAATCCTTAAAGAAGAACAACCTAAACAAACTCGAACAACTTCCTCTTAAACGGGAAAACTAAATAAAGTGTAATGTATTTTTCGACACGTGGCATGAGATCTTATAAGCACGTAAGGTATTATGAGAAGAAATAGAGCGTCTGTCTCTGTCTGTTTGTGTGTGTTAGTGTTAGTCTGTTTTCCTTGCTAAGTCAATGTCACCTGTCGTTGTTTGTTTCCCTGTTTGCGTGTGTGTTTGTTAAGTTCATGATTGTGTCGAGTCGGTGTGTGTCTGTGTCTATTGGGAATCACACGTCAGTTGTTTGTCTGTTGCTGTTGGGATATTCAAAGCGTCTGTCTGTGTACCGTCTCCTTCTGTTCAGTCCAATTTGCCTGCCTGTCTGCGTCTGTCTGTCTGTCTGTTCCTGATGCGAGTCCCCGGAGTGTGATTCAGATCCAAGACAATAATAATCCAACTCCTTTGTAATAAGCTGAAAGGGATTTGTGTGAGTGTGTGTGTGTGTGTGTGTGTGTGTGTGTGTGTGTGTGTGTGTGTGTGTGTGTGTGTATCAGGTGTGGGCCCACGTGGGAGATAATACAGAGGTCCATACACCGTTGAGGGCTGAAAGGTGTGATAGGGAGGTGACTAGGCAGGGTCTCTCTCACCTCTCTACCTGTGGAGTAACAATCATGGTTTTACCTGAGGTCGGGAGTAACGCCAACAACAGCAACGACAGGAACAGGAACATGAGGGAGAGGAGGTGGATGAGGCGCAGGATGAGGAAGACCGTGAGGAGGCGTCGCAGGATGGGGAAGACGTAGGATGCTTCGGGCAGAGAGGGTAAGGGAGGCAGGTCGGGGCAAAGCAACTAGCCGAGGAGGACATGGTACGCCAACTCTTCCTTAGCAGCGACTTTACGTACTGAATGAGGCGATAATCACTCCTATCTCCACCTTTCTCCACTACATGCACCGTCCATCCTCTTCCAGCACTTCCTCCTCTTCCTCCTAGCCGTCCTCCTCCTCCTCCTCCTCTGTCGCTCTCCACTCGTGTCTCCACCACTCCAAGGCGCCACTCAAGTCCTTCCAACACTCTCTTCCTCTCACTCTTCTCAGGACGCATTGTTCTCCCGCGGCTGTGTTCGGAAACGTTTCAATGTGATTTGCGGGACGCCGGATTCACGTTCTGTCGCAACGTTTGACACTAGGAAAGGTTACGCGTGGGTGTGCCCCGACTTGTCCCCGGCTCTGTCTTTGTGCGCTCAGGTGCTGTCTGTCTTGAGGCACCGCGGAGGATGGGGTGCTTGCGTGGTGAGAGTTGTGTGTCTACTGACGAACGAAACGCTACAGTCAGATGGGCCGGGTGGTGGTGGTAGTGGTGGTGGTGGTGGAGGCGGCCGTGGAGGAAGGTTGTTGTGTGTAGTGACTCACCATGAACCAACCCAGCCAGCCGTTCGTCCAGTCTTACACGCACCCAGGTCGATCACACACACACACACACACACACACTCACACACACACACAGACAGGGAAGGGGAAGTCTAGCAAGGGGAGTATCGGGAAGCCCAAATGAGAGAATTGGATCCACTCATACTGCTCGGATCTACAAACGAGAACCTCACGTGAATCACCTGGGAATGAACACCTTTTGGTAAACACCGTAATTACCTGTCGTACTCATCCCAGCCACACCTGTGCAAGCGGAAAGGAGGGAGAGGGAGAAATAGAGAAATACAGAAGGTAAAATACGGAGAAAGAGGAGGGAAAAATGGAGAACAAGGAAGAGAAAGGAGATTGAGGTAGGTAAGCCGAACCAGGAAGGGAAGAGAAAGAGAGAGGAAGGGAGGGAAGTAAATAAATATAGAGGTAGGTAGGATACGGACAAGAGGGAAGGGAAAAACGGGTAAATTAAAGAGAAAGAATATGGAGGGAAACACGACGAAAGAGCAGGGAGGAAGGAAGGGGAAAGGGAGGAAGGAGAGAGAAAGAGAAAGGGTAGAAAAAGTCGTCACATGGAGAAACAAGGAGGAGATAGAGAAAGTGGGAGAAAACAGGGAGGTAGACGGAGATAACAGAATGGAGGTAGAGGAGAAAGATGAGGAAAAAAAACCGAAAGAAAAAGGAGAAAGACGGAAATAGAAAGACAGAGAGAGTCGTCACATGGAGAAACAAGGAGGAGGAGATAGAGAAAGAGGGAGAAAACAGGGAGGTAGACGGAGATAACAGAAGGGAGGTAGAGGAGGAAGATGAGGATAAAAAAAACGAAAGAAACAGGAGAAAGACAGAAAGAGAAAGAGAGAGGAAGCAGAAGTAAGTGTATTAAGAGAAGGAAAGAGCAAGGAATAAGAGAGAGAGAGAGAGAGAGAGAGAGAGAGAGAGAGAGAGAGAAAGGAAGAGAATATCGGAGGAATGGGAGAGCGAGGATGGCGTAGAGAGTGTCATTCAATAATTCAAGGAAGACTGACTGACGCAGCAACACTTGAAGACTACGCCGAGAAGGGACACTTGCACCGCCCCCCCACCCCCGCCCCGCAGCGCCTCCCCCCCTCAAGCGATCACACCCCCGTCACCCCCTTCAGGAACACCGCCCCCCGCCCCCCACTCCCTCCTCACTCGATCACAGGAACAACACACACGGAAAAGGCGATGAAAACTATCTGCGTGGTCTCTCTCTCTCTCTCTCTCTCTCTCTCTCTCTCTCTCTCTCTCTCTCTCCCCCCCCTTAATGAACAAAGGAATGGATTTTGACAGCAAGGTAAAGTAAGACAGAGGAACCCGGTATACACTTAGAAGGAAGAGTAAAGTAAATAACGATATAGAGGAATGGGACACGATCTGATGCCTCTACCAATGAACAGAGGATAAAGGAGGAGGAGAGAAAGAGAGAGGAGAAGATAGGGAGAAGGAGAGGAATATAAAGGTAGGTAAAACACGGCGAAAAGGGAGAGGAAGGAGAAAGATAGAGAAAGGAGATAGAGGAAGATACGAAACAGGAGGGATTAGGAGGGAAGAGGAGGAAGGAAGGAGGGGAGAAAAAGAGAAAGGATAGGAAAAGGGTGGATAAAGGAAGGCAAAGGAACACACCCTCATTCCTTCATACTTGGAATACACTTAGGAGAGGAAAAGGAGGCAGTAAAGGAGTGGGAAACGATCTGCAGCTGCCTCTCACTCTTTCTCCAACGAACAAAGGAATGCATTTAGACAGCAAGGCAAAGGAAGACAAAGGAGGAAAAGGAAGTGTTAAAGGAATGGGATACGACTAGGTGCTCTCTCTCTCTCTCTCTCTCTCTCTCTCTCTCTCTCTCTCTCTCTCTCTCTCTCTCTCTCTCACCAATGAACAAAGGAATGCATTTAGACACACTAGATTCAGGAAAACAAAGGAACACGCCCTCATACTTGGAATACACTTGAAAGAAGGGAAAAGGAAATGACGATATAAGGGAATTGAAAACGTTAAACTTCTCCCTCAAACAAGCAAAGGAACACACTAGACTCAGGAAGACATAGGAACACGCCCTTCATACTTGGAATACACTTGAAAGAAGGGAAAAGGAAATGACGATATAAGGGAATTGAAAACGTTAAACTTCTACCTCAAACAAGCAAAGGAACACAATAGATTCAAAGGAACACACCCTCATACACACTAGATTCAAAGGAACACACCCTCATACCTGGAATACACTTGAAAGAAGGGAAAAGGAAATGACGATATAAGGGATTGGAAAACGTTCTGCTTCTCCCTCAGAAACAAGCGAAGGAACACACTAGATATAGGAGGACAAAGGAACACGGACCCATCCCTGACCTACGACACTCTAGTCCTTCGCGCCTAAACAAAGGAAAACACTCATACCCGGACAAAGGAACCATCTTCAACTTGTGCGTATGATCACTTTTACCTGTACAAATTAATGGTCTTACACCTGTACATACAAGCACTTTCACACCTGGTCAATGAAACCTTCCCTTGGAGTAATCACGATGGAACACACCCACGCAGGTAACACTCACACGTGGACAAAGAAACACACCTGCGCACATTTACCTGAGGACGATGAAAGACGGAAGAAACACAAAGTAACATAGAGAGAAGGTAACGCACTTCAAGATCAACACGACATATGACCCCCCAAAATTTACCTAACGAACGAAGGACTCTGACGAAGCACCCAACAAGCATCAGTTTCAGAGGTAAGTATAGAGAGGAGAAGCAGAAGCTGATAGGTAGAAGAAAATAAGTAGGGAATAATAGAGTGATAAGAGAATAAGTAGAGGAAAACTAGAGGATAGAAGTGGATAAGAAAATAGAAGAATATGGAAAAAGGAGACGAATAGTAAAGCATAAGTAGAGGAATAGAGAATAAGGAGGAAATAGGCAGAGGATAAGTTAACGAGGATAGGTAGAAGGCAGTAAAGGAATAAGGAATAAGAAGAGGAAAAGTACATGATTGTAAAGGATGAAGGAATAAACAGAGGATAAGGAGAGGATAAGTAACAAATCCTCATGTTCAAGAAAAAAAAGTATAGGCCTGTTCTTTTTTTGATATCGTTTGAATCGTCATAAACTTTTTTCTGAGTCAAGTATGATATGTTTTTTTTTTCTGAGTCAACTACGAATGTGATTTTTATTTTATTTTATTTTCCAGCAGGGACTTCAAGCTGTTATCAAAGCATATGGACTTAAGCTGGAAAACCCTTGACTCACGGGAAGGGGAAGCAGATAAGAAACGTTGACCACTGAGAAGCAGGAAACGGAAATCCGAAAAAAATGACGTTTAAATGAATATCGAATCAGTTTACCATATCAAGTTTATCAGTTGCAATCTTAAATGGGAATAGATAAAGAAAATGAGACGATAAAAATAGGAAGAAAAAAAGAACGGAGCAATTTAGAAATACAGTTTAAAGAAGACTAAAGAGAAAGAGAGAGAAAGAGGGAGAAAAAAATCCATACACGCAATAAAAAAAAATAAGTAAATGAGACGAAAATAAAAGAGAGAAAAAAAAATGAAGTACAAATTTAAGCACACTAGAGGAGAACACACACACAAACACACGCACACACATTCCCCACCCACCACACCCACCCACACCCACACACATTCCCCACCCCACACACCCACCCACACCCACACACATTCCCCCCCCCCCACACACATTCCCCACCCCACCCACCCACACCCACACACACCCACACATTCCCCCCACACTCCCCTCCCCTCCCACCCACCACACACACTCTTATCGAAACACAACCCTAAAAATAAACACACAAAAGTCAAAATCACCCATAAAAACAGTCGCCAGCGGACGTGAATGTCAAAGACGCTTTCTTAAGGGAGCGAATTACTACAACTACATGATTGGCCTAATGAGTGAAGGTCCGCCCATGCAACAAGATCGCGGTGTTACGTGTTCCAGTGACGTCAGCGAGAGAGAGAGAGAGAGAGAGAGAGAGAGAGAGAGAGAGAGAGAGAGAGAGAGAGAGAGAGAGAGAGAGAGAGAGAGAGAGAGAGAGAAGGGGGGGGAGGTTATTACTCAAATCTTCGCTTCCTGTGCTGTGTTGATGTGTGTGTGTGTGTGTGTGTGTGTGTGTGTGTGTGTGTGTGTGTGTGTGTGTGTGTGTGTGTACGTACGTGTGTCACCGAGACTCTCACAGGTGGATTCTTTAATTAGTTTTGTTGCTGAGTGACAGTAACATGATAGGCAGGTAAGAGGGGGAAGGGGGGAGGGAGAGGGGGAGGGAGGGGAGAGATGGAGGGAGGAAGGGAGGGAGGACGGGGGTGAAAAGTAGTGGACGAAAATTCATTAGGGTCCCCCTCCATCCTCTCTCTCTCTCGCTCTCATTCTCTTCTCCAACGCCTTTTCTCTCTCCTCTCTCTTCTCTCTCCTCCTTCCTCTCTCCTCTCCTCCCTTCCTCCCTTCCACGTCCTCTTGGTCCTTCCTCATCTTCCTCTTCGAGTTTTTCCTCCTCTTCACGTCTCCTCTTTGTTCCCTCCCCTTCCCCTTGACTCTCTTTCCTTCTACTCTGCCTTCCTTCCTTCCTCCTCCTCCTCTTCTTTCCTCCCTCTGCCATTCCAGCCTTCTCATTTTCCTCCTCTTCATTTTTTTCTCTCCATTTTTCTTTCTCTGTTATCTGTCTTTCTGTGTTTTTCTTCTCTTCATGTTTCCTTCCTTCTTTCCTTCTCTTCTTTTCTTCTTTCTTCTGCTTCTTTCTTTCATTCTTTTCTTTTTTTTCTCTATTTTCCTTCTCCTCCTCTTGAACTTGTACCGTACCTGCTCCTAGTCCTCCTCCTCCTCCTCCTCCTCCTCCTCCTGCTTCTGCTCCTCTTTCTCTTCCTCCTCCTCCTCTTGTACCTACTCCTACCTCTCCTCCTCCTCCTCCTTCTCCTCCTTGTCCTCTTCCTCCTGCTCCTGCTCCTCCTCCTCCTTTTCCTCCTCCTGTAACTACTCCTACCTCTTCTTCTCCTCCTTCTTCTCCTTGTTCTCTTCCTCCTCCTTCTCCTCCTCCTCCTCCTCTACCTCCTTCTCCTCCTTGTCCTCTTCCTCTTGCTCCTGCTCATCCTCCTCCTCCTCCTTCCTCCATCCTCCTTGCACATTTCCGCATTCCACACTCCTAATGAGGGGACCAACTCTTTTCAGGACGAAACGATGAGTGAAGAAAAATATCGCATCCCTTTCCCAGGTCATTCTCTTTAACTTTCGCTCATCCCTCAAGTCATCGCTCACACCTTCAGTCTTTAAACGCTTCAAACACCTTTTTCTTTTCTTTTTTTTAACTCCGGAAAAGGTCGTGAAAAGGCAAGGCAAGGACAGGACAGGTGAGGTCATCCAAGTTGTCATTAGGAAAAGGTCAGGTAGGCAGGTAGGTCGGAAGGTCAGTCACACAGGTAAGGGGGGCTAAAAGGTTAATGGTGGTAGGTTGTCGGCAGGTTGGGGCAGGTCAAGGCAGGTGCGAAAAATGTGGTCATCAGGAAGGTTTTCAAGTTCACTCTCATATAACACTGTATGGATTTTTTTTTTTATATATATATTTTTTATCCGCTCGTCCTGTCCTGTCCATTTCCGATTATCCGTTTTTTTCTGAGTTTTGTCTTCGTCTTAATTTTTTCCCCTTTTCTTTCTTTCTGTTCCTCCTGTTTTTTTTCTAAGTTGTCTACGTATGATTTTTTTTTTCCCTTTTCTTTCTTTCTGTTCCTCCTGTTGTTTTATTTTCTCCCTTTATTCTGCCTGTAACTACTTCCGTTTTCTCCTGTTCCTCCTCCTCTTGTTGATTCCTGTTCTTCCTGTTCCTTTGTTTCCTCTTCTTCCTCCTGTTTTTTTTCCTCCTGTTCCTTGTTTTCCTCCTGTCAAAAGCGAGGATGAAAATGGCGAAGGGAAAAAGAGAATGAAGATGATGAAGAGGTCAATGAAGGTCAAGCTGGGTCAAAATCGAGAAAGAAAATGGCGGAAAAAGAGGATGAAGATCAAGCTAGGTCAAAATGATAAGGAAAAAAAAAGCTGGAAAAGATGGTCAAAACTGAGGAGGTTGCCCGTAGAGTTAGGTCAAGCAAGGTCAAAATGATGAGGGGAAAAAAAGCTGAAAAAGATGGTCAAAACTGAGGAGGTTGCCCGTAGAGTTAGGTCAAGCTAGGTCAAAATGATGAGAGGGGAAAAAAAAGCTGAAAAAGATGGTCAAAACTGAGGAGCTAGGTCAATCTGGGTCAAACTAGGTCACCGGCGTCAGAAGCGAAGTCAAGTGGGTAAGAAGAGTCTGCAGGTGAAGCGAGGTCAAGGTATGCGAGGAGGAGTCAAGGTGGGACAGGAAGGCAAGGGGATGAAGGCAGGATGAAGGGAGGAAGCGGCCGAGTAAGTCAAGGGTGGATCGGTTACGTTTGTTTCTTACCTTCCTTTCCTTTCCTTTTTTTTCTTTATTATTATTATTTTTTTCGTATTTTCATTGTTTTTTTTTGTTCTCTCCTTCATTTCTTTTATGTAGTTGTTTTCTTCTTCTTCTTCTTCTTCCCTTTTTTTTTCTTTCTTTCGCTTTTATTAACTTTTTTCTTATTTTGATTCATTTTTGTTGTTCTTTTCCTTAATTCAGTTGTCTTTTCCCTTCCTTTCCTTCTTTTCCTTTTTTTTCTTTCTCTTTTATTCATATTTTTCTTATTTTCATAGTTTTTTGTTCTTCTTTTTCTTCATTAAGTCGTCGTCTTCTTCTTCTTCTTCCTTTTCTTTTCTTTCTTTCTTTCTTTTTTATTATTTTTTCGTGTTTTCATTGTTTTTTTTTTGTTCTTTTCCTTCTTTTCCTTTTTTGATTTCTTTCTTTCTCTTTTATTCATTTTTTTCGTATTTTCATTTGTTTTTTTGTTCTCTCCTTATTTTTCTTTATTCAGTTTTCTTCTTCTTCTCCTTCTCTTCTTTCTTTCTTTCTCTTTTCTTTTTATTTTTTGTATTTTTGATTGGTTGTTTGTTTTTCTCCTTTTCGTTTTCTCTTTTTCTTGGTTTTCTTTCTCTTTTTCCCTTCTTTCAGTCGTGTCTCATTTTCCTTCCCTTTCTCTTCTTTCTTTCTTTCTCTTTTATTCGTTTTCTCCTCTTTTCATTGGTTCTATGTTTTTCCTCCTTTTCGTTTTCTCTCTCCTGGTTTTCCTTCTTTTCTCTCCTTCTTTCTGTCCTCATTTCAATTATCTTCCCTTTCCTGATGTCATTTCCTGTCATGCTCATTATCTTTTGTGCCTATTTCCTCTTCCTTCCTTCCTTCCTTCCTGTCTTCATTGCTTCTCTCCTTCCTATTAACCTTTCTTTCTTTCTTCCGTTTCTCCTTTTTCCTATCATTTTTATTTCACTCTCTCCTCTTCTATTCTTCGTTACCTGTCAACTTTCCCTTCTTTCCCTCAATCCTTCCTTCTTTCTCTTCTTTCACCTCTCCCTTCTTCTTTTCTTTAATCTTTATCGACTTTCTTCCTTTCTCTTCTTTATCCTTTATTCACCTTCTCCCTTCTTCTATTCTTCCGTCTCCATCGACTTCTTTCCTTTCTGTTTCATTCTTCTTTCAATCTCTTTTCTCTTTTTCTTTTTTCCTTTTCGACTTGCCTCCTTTTCTTCCTTCACCCTCTCCTTTCCTCTCTTCTTCCTTTCCTATGTTATCGACTTTTTTCATTTCTATCCTTCATCCTGTCTTCACCCTCTCCCTTCTCCTCTTCCACCCCTTTCAACGTCCCGCTTTTCCATTCTTCATCCTTCCTTTTACTTCTCCCTTCTCACGTTCCCTCATGCACAAACTCTCCTTTTTTTCCATCGTTTCCTTCTTCCTCCTCTCCCTCCCTCGCTCCCTGACCTTTCCCTCCTCTTTCAGACAGGCAAACACAACAACAACACACACACACACACACACACACACACACACACACACACACACACACACAGATCCCCGGACTAACGCAAAACTAACCTAACACAATACATTTTTCTACATCGACGCCCCGACACACGCCTTGCCATCCCTTCCCTTGCCTTGCCTTGCTCCCCACACAGACTCCTAAAAAATGAAGACTAACATTCCACCACTCCACGGAGGCAAAGGAGCTGTTGTCCGTCCCTCCCCCTCTCCCCTGACCCTCCCTTGCCCCCCTTCCCTTCTCACTGGCGGCGGTACTTGGCTCACGAAATTTAACTGGAGCGGAACACGGCGCGGTGCTAGTCTCCACACCTTCACGGCCCTAGATTCAAGGTATTAAGCATCATCAGGACAGACAAACACACCGGGATGGGTCGGAATGGGTCTCGCCACAAAGCCACAACGGAAAACGCCGCCGCCCAGACCCCGACGCGACAAAAAATGAAGGAAAAAAAAACACGGCCGGCTCTTATTTTCCTTTTCACCCCACTCTGGCAACCGTGCCCGACTCAGACTCCCGGTGACGTCACGCTGACGTCAGTGCCTCCACCAAACGGCTGCAGCAGTACTGGAAAAACATGGAGGGAGGGGAGGAGCAGGAGGAGGAGGAGGAGGAGGAGGAGGAATGGGGGGTGAGAAGGAAGAGGAAGCAGGAAGGAGAGATGTGCTTTTCATTCCTCTATTCAATACGGGGAGTGAGAGAGGTGACCTTGATAATAATGCTGCTGCTGCTGATGATAATGATGGGAAGTGAAAAATAACGTTCTTGAAGCATTTTTTTTTCCTCGTCCGGCGTTTCTGATTTCCTAATTGAATGTCGAATGTAAATAGGGTTCGTCTCTATCTCTGTCTGCCTGTGCCTCTCTCTCTCTCTCTCTCTCTCTCTCTCTCTCTTTCGCACAGCGCCCGAGTCTCTGATGACAGATTCAATTAGTCGAGAGAAGGGGAGAGATAGGTGGAAAAAGGATATTGTAACTACTACTACTACTACTACTACTACTACTACTACTACTACTACTCCCCCTCCTCGTCCTTCTCCTCCTCCTCCTCCTCCTCCTACTACTACTATTACTACTACTGTTGCTGCTACTACTACAAGAAAAACAAAATTAGACGTCATTGAACCTCCGCATGGTTATAGGTGTGTAAAAATAGACATGGATAGATAGGTAGAGACAGATAGATAAACAGAGAGAGAATGAGAATATGAAAGAGCCGGCATGTTTTTGTTTGTTTGTTCCCGTGTATTCCTATTTTTAGCCACACGAACGCCGCTAAACTACCTAACGAAGAGCGGGTATCTCAGGAGGGGGGGTGGGGCTGGTGAGGCGGGGTGGCGGACTCGAACTGACTGTAGAGGAACCACACGAGCCGCCCAAACCGTGCCGCCCATATTCTTTAACATTTCGCCACCCAAGACATATTTGACAATGCTTTCGTAGGAGTTCAGGGCATTTCCAGGGGTAGTTTCATGACCCTGGTGGTAGTTTGACCCTTCTTCTGTACCATGAACCCAAAAAAAACACTCATTAGAAGCCGATTGATTCTCTTTTTGGCCTTTGGAAGTAGGTGATGTGAGGGGCGAGAGCGTCTGAGGATACATTTCGCATACATATTTGACAAGGCTTTCATAGGAGTTCGGGGCATTTCCAGAGGTAGTTTCATGACCCTGGTGGTAGTTTAACTCTTCTCCTGTACCATGAACCTAAGAAAACACTCATAAGAACCCGGTTGATCTCTAACACGGCTTTCTTAGGTGTTCGGGGCATTTCCAGGGTAGTTTTATGACCCTGGTGGTAGTTTGACCCTTCCTCTGTACCATGAACCCAAAGAAACTCTCATAAGAACCAGGTTGATCTCCTGGCCTGAGAGGGGTGTTGATGTGAGAGGAATATGACTATGAACATTTCAGTCCAACACGGCTTTCATAGGTGTTCAGGGATTTCAGGGTAGTTTTATGACCGTGGTGGTAGTTTAACTCTTCTTCTGTACCATGAACCTAAGAAAACACTCATAAGAACCCGGTTGATCTCTAACACGGCTTTCTTAGGTGTTCGGGGCATTTCCAGGGGTAGTTTTATGACCGTGGTGGTAGTTTAACTCTTCTGTACCATGAACCTAAGAAAGCACTCATAAGAACCCGGTTGATCTCTAACACGGCTTTCATAGGAGTTCGGGGCATTTCCAGAGGTAGTTTTATGACCGTGGTGGTAGTTTAACTCTTCTCCTGTACCATGAACCTAAGAAAACACCCATAAGAACCCGGTTGATCTCTAACACGGCTTTCTTAGGTGTTCAGGGCATTTCCAGGGGTAGTTTTATGACCGTGGTGGTAGTTTAACTCTTCTCCTGTACCATGAACCTAAGAAAACACCCATAAGAACCCGGTTGATCTCTAACACGGCTTTCTTAGTTGTTCAGGGCATTTCCAGAGGTAGTTTCATGACCCTGGTGGTAGTTTAACTCTTCTCCTGTACCATGAACCTAAGAAAACACCCATAAGAAGCCGACTTTCTTAGGTGTTCAGGGCATTTCCAGGTAGTTTCATGACCGTGGTGGTAGTTTAACTCTTCTCCTGTACCATGAACCCAAGAAAACACTCATAAGAACACGGCTTTCTTAGTTGTTCAGGGCATTTCCAGAGGTAGTTTCATGACCCTGGTGGTAGTTTAACTCTTCTCCTGTACCATGAACCTAAGAAAACACCCATAAGAAGCCGACTTATCCCCTTTACGGCCTTTGGAAGTAGTTGGTGTGAGGGGCGAGAACGTCTGAGGATACCGATCCCCGAATAAACGCCTTACTCTTGCAACCACATGCATGGACCCCCGAGCGACGTCACAGTGACGCAATTCTGACGTAAGCGAGACCGGGAGAGACCATTGTACCCTCTCTTTTTTTCCCCTCTCCTCTCCTCCTCTCTCACACACACACTCTCTCTCTCTCTCTCTCTCTCTCTCTCTCTCTCTCTCTCTCTCTCACTCCCTAATTGCTGGAAATCGTCATCATCATCAGGACCTTTTCCGTATTGATAAAACAGAGAAGGTTGGTTTAGGAGGCGGAGATGGAGGAGGAGGAGGAGGAGGAGGAGGAGGAGGAGGAGGAGGAGGAAAGAGAGGAAAAAAGAGGTAAAGGAAAATGAAGAAGAACAGGAAATGGAGGAGGGGAAGAAGAGAAGGAGGAGGAGGAGGAAGAGGGGGGAAGAAGAAGAGGAGGAGGAGGAGGAGGAAAAGGAGGAGGAAGTAGAAGAGGATGAGGCATGTGCTTAAAAAAAAGAGGTATCTAGCAGGAAGAAGAAGAAAAAGAACAAGAAAAAAAATCAAGAAAAAGAAAACGAGGAAAAAGAAGAAAACGAAGAAGATACAGAAGAAAAACAAAACAAGGAGAGGGGCGTAAGGTTAGGTTGGGTGGAGGAAGAGGAGGGAGAGACGGAGGGTGGAGGGATGTGGAGAGGTGGAAGTGGAGGAGGATACGTGCTCAAGAAAGAATTATCGGATCACTGGCAAAATGGGTCAAACGTCCATTTACACACCAGTGAATCTCACCCCCCCTCGCCTCCTTGCCTTGCCCCGCCTCCCCGCGCACTGGGTCACGGCTGGGCAAAGGCTCCGGGGCTCGAACCTGGGATGCTTACTTCTGAAGGGGGACGATCTTGAAGGGGGAAGAAGGATAGGAGGAGGATTAGGATGTGTACTTTTGAAGAGGGTTTGAGAGAGATCTTGAAGGGGAAGGATGTGGGAAGAAAGAGGAGGAGGGGATCTGGATATATGCCTTTACTCTGAAGGGGGACGATCTTGTAGGGGAAGAAGGATAGGAGGAGGATTTGGATGTGTTCTTTTGTAGAGGGTTTGAGAGAGATCTTGAAGGGGGATGAGGAGGATGTTGAAGGGAAAGAAGGAGGATAGGATCTGGATAGGATGCTTACTTCTGAAGGGGGACGATCTTGTAGGGGGAAGAAGGATAGGAGGAGGATTAGGATGTGTACTTTTGAAGAGGGTTTGAGAGACATCTTGAAGGGGGTTGTGGAGGATCTTGAAGGGAAAGGAGAAGGATATGATGTGGATAGGATGCTTACTTCTGAAGGGGGACGCACTTGAAGGGGAAAGGAGAAGGATAGGAGGAGGATAAGGATAGGATGTCTACTTTTGAAGAGGGTTTGAGAGTGATCTTAAAGGGAAAGGAAGAAGATAGGATGTGAATGGAATGCTTACTTCTGAAGGGGGAGGATCTTGAAGGGGAAAGGAGAAGGATAGGGATAGGATGTGTACTTTTGAAGAGGGTTTGAGAGTGATCTTAAAGGGAAAGGAGGAAGATAGGATATGAATGGGATGCTTACTTCTGAAGGGGAGAGATTTTCAAAGGGGAAGGAGTAGATAGGATAAGGATAGGATGTTTACTTCTGAAGGGGGAGGATGCTGAAGAGGGAGAAGAAGGGTGGATAGGATGTTGATAGGAAGGAGAGGATAGGACATGTAGGGGATTACTTTTGAAGGGGTTGGATCTTGAAGGGGAAGAAGGGTGGATAGGATATGGATAGTACTTTTAAAGAGGTTGGATCTTGAATAGGAAAAGGTGGATGGGTAAGGGATTCAAAGAGGTGGATAGCTAAAGGTAAGGTAAGGTAGGGAAATGTATAGGCACAGGTAAGAGAAAAGGAGTAGGGAGATGAAGCAGTAAAGGAAAGGTTAAGTAAGGTAAGGGAAAGGTAAGGGCGCATAGGTAGGGGAAAGGAGGAATATGGAGATGGAGGAAGGAAAGGAAAGGAAGGAAAGTAAAATAAAGGAAAGGGAAGGGAAAGGAAAGGGAAGGGAAGGGAAGGAAAGGAAAGGGAAGGGAAGGAAAGGAAAGGAAAAGAAGGAAGGAAGGAAGGAAAGGAAGGAAGGAAGGGAGGGAGGGAAGGAAAGGAAGGAAGGAAAGGAAGGAAGGAAAGGAAGGAAGGAAGGGAAGGGAAGGAAAGGAAAGGGAAGGGAAGGAAAGGAAGAGAAGGGAAGGAAGGAAGGAAGGAAAGGAAGGAAGGGAAGGAAGGAAAGGAAAGGGAAAGAAGGAAGGAAGGAAGGAAGGAAGGAAGGAAGGAAGGGAAGGAAGGAAGGAAAGGGAAAGGAAGGAAGGAAGGAAGGAAGGAAGGAAAGAGAAGGAAGGAAGGGAAGGAAGGAAAGGAAAGGAAAAGAAGGAAGGAAGGAAAGGGAAGAGAAGGGAAGGAAGGAAGGAAGGAAGGGAAGGAAGGAAGGAAGGAAAGGAAGGAAGGAAGGAAAGGAAAGAAGGAAGGAAGGAAGGAAAGGAAGGAAGGAAGGTAAAGTCTAGTAAGGCAAAGGTAATGGGGCATAGGTAAGGGAAAAGGGGGTGAAGAGATTAGGCAATGAGGTGAATAATGATAATTGATTGTTGCCTTTGATTCTGGTGTTCATTATCTCGTGCCCTTGTTCTGAGTAGGCTAAGATGCTGTTTGAAGGTCATTTGTCTGTCTGTCTCTCGCCATGGTTGTCCTAGTTTCCCTTCTTCAGGTACCTCCCCCCTTTACCCCTCCCCTCGTCCCGGCAGCGCCCCCGACACCTTCCCAGCGGCATCATTGGCTTCGTCAGCGCCGCGGGAGCCTCGCCTTGTATCGCCTTTCCCGCCGCCGCCGCCGCCGCCGCCCTTCCTTCCCTCCGCGATCGTGAGGGAGATTGTTGGCGGCACACTTCATTAACGTGTTCGTCTAGACGAGGTAAAGTGTGTGTGTGTGTGTGTGTGTGTGTAAGAGACAAATGGGTGTCGTGACGGAACGTTCGGTGCCCTCCAGGAGCACCGGCCGGCGGGACAAGGTGTTCGGAAAAAAACGTGCGCGCCGCGCCGCGAGGCTCCCGGAGGTCAAGGCGGCCCGGGGCGTCAGGACGCCTTTCTTTCGTCAGGTGGACAAAAAACCATCGCCGTCGGGACTCAGCGAAAGACTCGTGTACTCACCTTGCAGGGCTTGAAGATGCCCATTATCACAGACATATCGATGAGGCGCCGTATCCTGCCGCGGCCGCCTTTCTGGGACCGATACTCGTGCTTGGAGCGGCCCTTGGGGAAGCAGCCCGACTCGGCCCCGTCGGGCGGCCGGTCAGACTCCCACGAGGAAGCCCTGGAGAGGCGGCCGCCGCAGGGGCACGTGGGTGCGAACCGAGGATCCGGCACGCCGTCAAGCATCTCGTGGGGCACGCGGCCATGAGGATAGCAGACGGCCCGCCCATCCCAGGGCGGGTGGTGGTGGTGGTAGTGGGCGTGGTGGTGGCCGTGGTGGTGGTGGTGGTGGCGGTGCGGGGACTCGCAGTGCAGGGCCCCGGAGGCCACTAGGTCAGGGTGGAAGTTGGCGGCCTCGTGCACAGGACTGACCTCCCTCGAGGGTGGGCGGAGGGGGGCGGAGGAGGGCGGGAGGAGCCTCTGGAGGGCCCTCTGGATGTGGTCCTGGAGGGGGGGCGGGAGGGTCCAGGGCCACCGGCCGCCCCCTCCGCCAGGCCTCTGGCTCCGCCGCCTCCTCCGCCTCCGCCTCCGCCGCCGCCGCCGCCGCCGCCGCTGCCGCCCTTCTCCCGGTGCTTACTCTTCAGCAGCAGCTGCATCCTCCATTCGACGACGGTGAGGGCTTCCAGGCCGGTGGTGCGGGGGTCGGCGAAGGAGAGCAGTGGGCGGCGCCGCTACGCCGCCATCACGCCCGAGAGCGACACAACAGTCACGGGACGCGGACTTGGGGCGTCGCACTCCTGCCGGGAACCTGACTCAATCTTGACGTGGCCCGCCCCCGCTAGCCGAGGGGCAGCGCGCTGCCGGCATGCCCAGCGCCGCGCGGGCACAGGCCAGAGGCTCTGCGGAAGGGCGGGCTGGGGGGGGGAGGGGGAACTGTCCAGTCTGGCCTCACGGGCTGTGTCGCGGCACCACACGGACGCCCGTGACGCGACGGTGACGGGGACGTCGAGGGTGACGTAGGGATGGTGTCCTGCCGAGGTGACGGGCGGCGGGCTGAGGGAGGATGACGGTGGGCGGTGGGCGGCCGGGCAGCGAGAGTGTGGCCGGCAGGGAGGCTACGGCGGGACTAAAGGCAGCCTCGCTGAACTACCCGGCAGCAGCAGGAAGGTGGAGGAAGAGGAGGAGGAGGAGGAGGAGGAGGTGGAGGAGGAGTAGGAGGCGGAGGATGAGGAGGAGGGGTGGAAGAGGAGGAGGGACGAGGTACATCGATCCGCGCACCACCCACCGCTCACCTCCTCCTCCCCTCCCCGGCCCTCTCGCCTCCGCTCTCCCATCATCATCTGGCAAGCTCATCCTCCTCCCCTCAGCATCGGATCTTCCCTCTTCGTCAAACGCACCTTCCTGCTGCCGCTCCACGGTGCCACAGAGCGCTAATTAGTCACCTCAACGCCGCCCACCCACGTCCCTTCGCCCTTGTCATCACCATCGTCACCATTTGTCCTCCTCCTCCTCCTCCGCGTCATCCTCATCTCCCTTCCCTTTCCCAAAGCTATCAAAATAATTCTGTTGTTCGTTACATGTATAACTTTTTTTTTATCATCGTTGGCGTAAATTGAGTGTGTGTGTGTGTGTGAGTGCGAGAGAGAGAGAGAGAGAGAGAGAGAGAGAGAGAGAGAGAGAGAGAGAGAGAGAGAGAGAGAGAGAGAGAGAGAGAGAGAGAGAGAGAGAGAGAGAGAAACTGACCTTTCACTCCACACCCACATCACATCCATTACGCAGCTTGTCGGAAACAGGACTTAGCAACACACACACACACACACACACACACACACACACACACACACACACACACGGATCGCTAGGTACCGTTGGCATCCTCATATCCCCCCACATACGCGGTCTCGTTGCTGGGATAAAACCGTAAGACCTGTTCCTTCTCCTCCTCCTCCTCCTCCTCTTCCTCTTCCTCCTCGTACTGCCTTTATATAATCTCCTCCCACTTCTTTGTATAACTTCAATGTCTTCGTCTTTTCCGCCTTCCTCTTCTTCCTTATCCTCATCTGCCTCTTATTTTTCCTTCTACTACTACGTATGTACTCATTATTATACGAAGAAAAGAGAGAAAATAAAAGAAAAAGCGTATGTATGTGTTTGTGTGTGTGTGTGTGTTTGTGTGTGTGTGTCTACGTGCTTTGAACGGAAAGAAATACGAATAGAACTTGAATTACAATGAATGTATATATAGAGGGACTGGGCGCCACACACACACACACAAACAAACAAAAAAAAAGAAGATATAATAGTTAATCCTCAAAACTGGTGAACTTCGGTAAGGAGGAGGAAACAGTGTAAAGGAACAAAGAACAGAGAAACAAAAGAACGTTAGACAGAGGGATGGGAGGACAAAGGGCCGGAAGACAGAGGAAGAACGGCGGAGAGAGAGAGAGAGAGGGAAAGCGAGAGAGAAAGGGAAGGGGGAAATAAGAGATGGACAGAAGAAGAAAAAGAGGTGGAATTGATAAGGAAAAGAGAAAGAAAACAGGAAGTGGGGAAATAAGAGAGAAATGGACAGAAGAAGAAAAAGAAGTGAAATTGATAAGAAGGAAAAGAAAAGAGAGAGGGAGAGAGAGAGAGAGAGAGAGAGAGAGAGAAAAGAGGAAAGGGGAAAATAGAAGAATAGACAGAAGAAAAAGTAGTATTGATAAGGAAAAGAAAAAAAAAACAAATACAGGAAATGAAAGGAGAGGAGAAAGCCAAGGAGAATAACAACGACACAAACAGAGACGAAAAGTGGAAATACACGTAAAGAAAGAAAGAAACAAGACAAAACAGAGAAAGTGAGAGGAGAGGCGAAACATCCACGAAAATAGAAGAGACAGAAGGATGTGATGAATGAAAGGAAAAATAACAAAAAAACAGAGAGAAAGTTAGAGGAGAGAAGAGGAGAGAACGACAACGAAAATAGAAGAGACAAAAGGAAATGCTGAAAGAAAAACAAAAACAAAAACAAACAGAGAAAGTTAGAGGAAAGGAGAGGAGAGAACGACAACGAAAATAACAACGACAAATACAAAAGAAGAAAAAGTTGAAATTCATAGAAGGGAGAATAAAAAAAAGGACAGGTGAGAGGAAAGGAGAGGAAAGGACGACAACGAAAATAATAACAACGACAAATACAGAAGAAAAAATCTTAAATTCATAGGAAGGAAAAGAGAAAAAAAGACCAGGTGAGAGGAAAGGAAAGAGGAGAACAAGGAAAACAATAACAACAACACACAGAGAAGAAGAAAATAAAGTTAAATTCATAGAAGGGAGAAGAAAAAAATGCATAAGGTGAGAGGAAAGGAAAGAGAAGAACAAGAAAAATAACAACACAATTAGAGAAGAAGAAGAAAAACAGAGGAAATGATAAATGAAAGGAGAAAAAAACAAGGCAAAGGATTAATCAGGAGAAAATAGAGAAGAAAAAAAAGATAAATTCATTGGAGGGAAAAAAAAAGAGAACAGAAAGTGAGAGGAAAGAAAAGAGGAGAGAAGAACAAGGAAAATGACAACAAAATTAGAGAAGAAGAAAAACAGAGAAATTGATAAATGAAAGGAAAAAAAAACAAGGCAAAGGATAAGAGAGAAAATAAATAGAACAGCAACAAAAAAAAAAGTGAAAATAACAACAAAAAGTGGACATAAGAGGAAAGGAAAAACAACAACAACAAAAAAAGTGAAAATAACAACGCATATCAAAAAGTGGAATTCGAAGGAAGGAAAACATCAACAACAAAAAAAGTGAAAATAACAACGCATATCAGAAAGTGGAATTCGTCAGTGGAAGGAAAACATCAAGAACAAAAAAAAGTGAAAATAGCAACGCATATAAAAAAGTGGAATTCATAAGTGGAAGGAAAACATCAACAACAAAAAAAGTGAAAATAACAACGCATATCAGAAAGTGGAATTCGTAAGTGGAAGGAAAACATCAACAACAACAAAAAAAAGTGAAAATAACAACGCATATCAAAAAGTGGAATTCATAAGTGGAAGGAAAACATCAACAACAAAAAAAGTGAAAATAACAACGCATATCAGAAAGTGGAATTCGTAAGTGGAAGGAAAACATCAACAACAACAAAAAAAAGTGAAAATAGCAACGCAAATCAAAAAGTGGAATTCATAAGTGGAAGGAAAACATCAACAACAACAACAAAAAAGTGAAAATAACAACGCATATCAAAAAGTGGAATTCATAAGTGGAAGGAAAACATCAACAACAACAAAAAAAGTGAAAATAACAACGCATATCAGAACGTGGAATTCATAAGTGGAAGGAAAACAACAACATCAACAACAACAACAAGAACAAGAGGCAGAAGAGAAAGCGAGAGGAAATGGAGAGAAAAAAAAAATCAATACCACCACCAAAAATAACAACAACAACAAGACCAAAAATAAAAGTCAATAAAAACACACACAAATATAAAAACCCTTTACTGGCACAAAACGGGTTCGGGGAAATATTGAAACGGAGTGGCGGAGGGCGAACCGGTGCGCCGCGAAACAGAGGAAGAGCGAGAAGCGACCGAAACCGAGATGGCCGAAAACGAAACTAGCGCCGCTGTATGCATGGCGCTGTATATGAAAAACGATAATGATGAATGCAACGTAGTGGAGGAAGGCAACAGCGGTAAACGGCGCACCGAACCCGGAAACGGAAACTTGGCCTCTAAATAATTAAACATTTGGGAGACGAAAAATAAAAATAAAAAGCAGAAACCAGGTGCATCAATAGCTCTCTCTCTCTCTCTCTCTCTCTCTCTCTCTCTCTCTCTCTCTCTCTCTCTCTCACACACACACTCACAGGTGCTAATTAATAAGGAGAGGCAGGTAAGGTGAGGGGGTGAGGAGGTGACGAAACACACACACACACACACACACACACACACACACACACACACACACACACAGATCCTTAAAAATAAATTAAAAATGTAGTACAGTAATTACCCTTTTGAATATAACTTTTTTGTTTTCTACCTTTTTGTGATATATCTTTTTCTCTCTCCTACGCACGGACGTTCATAAAACAAATTATACAACGGCGCTTCAGTGCGAGGAAAAAGGGAAGCATAAAATAACAAAATACAGGAAAGATGATAAAAAAAAAACATTACGTAAATTTAATAGGAAAAAAAAACAAACAAAAAAAAAACACAAAAACAACAATAACATAGATTTAGTGGAGTTCGTGAAGGAAGGGAAAGGAAGGGAAAATAAATGAATTAAAAATAAACAAAGGTACACATAAACAAGGGAAACAAAAACAAGACAAAAATAATCAGAAAAAAACAAAAACAAATAAAAACATTACGTGAATTTAATGATACAAAAAACAAAAAAAAAAAAAAACGAAAAACGAAAAAAAAAAACAGGAACGTGATTTTAATGGGAAATAAAAATGAAAAAAAAAAAAAAAAAAAATTCCCCACTCACGTAAACTTAATGAGCAAAAACGCCTTATTATATTTATT
>NC_066521.1:19262109-19284609 GCF_024679095.1 Eriocheir sinensis | reverse complement strand
AGAGAGAGAGAGAGAGAGAGAGAGAGAGAGAGAGAGAGAGAGAGAGAGAGAGAGAGAGAGAGAGAGAGAGAGAGAGAGAGAGAGAGAGAGAGAGAGAGAGAGAGAGAGAGAGAGAGAGAGAGAGAGAGAGAGAGAGAGAGAGAGAGAGAGAGAGAGAAGCTTTAAAGCGACGTTGCCAAACCGTAATGGTAGTCACTAACTCCCTTCTCTCGGACACACACACGCACACACAAACAGACACACACACACCTCTTCTTCCCTTTCACTCCCCATCTCTCCCTTCCTCCCCTTCCCTCCCTCCTTCCCTCCTTCCCTCCACAATCCCTCATTACAGACGAAGGAACAAACGAAGGAGAGGGAGGAAAACTCGGACGTTCAACCATCTCTCTCTCTCTCTTTCTCTCTCTTAAAGCTGTACACCGGAGAGAGATAGAGCGAGAGCGAGAGCGAGAGAAAGAGAGAGAGAGAGAGAGGTTAGACAAAGAATGAGACAGAGATGATCCCGTAAAAAAGACAGAAATAGAAACACAGGAAGAAATAACGAGGAAAGGAAAGAAAAGAGGAGACGAGACACAGACAGACAGACAGACAGACAGACAGACGTAAAGAACAGGAATAATAAACAAGGAAATGAAACACACGCAGCAGGAAAGGGAAAAGTAGAAAGGGAAAAGGAATGGAAAACAAACTAAAGGGAATGGAAAGAAAAAGGGGGAAACAAGACTGGAGAAAGGATAGGAAGGGAAATGAAGGAAACGAAGGAAAAGGGGAAGGAAGGAGAGATAAAGAGACACGGACGGAGAAATAGACGGAGATGCAAGAGCAGAGAATGAAATACAAGCGAAAGGAAGAAAACCAAAAACACAGATAGACACACACAAAAAAAGTAAAAGAAAAAAAAATCAGAAGGAACAGAATTAGACAGAGGAACATAAAAAAAACAGAAGGAACAGAATTAGACAGAGAAACATAAAAAAACAGAAGGAACAGAATTAGACACAGAGAAACAGGAAAAAATAACAGAATCAGACACAGAGAAACAGTAAAAATACAAAAGGAACAGAATCAGACACAAAGAAACAGGAGAAATAACAGAAGGAACAGAATTAGACAGAGAGAAACAGGAAAATAACAGAAGGAACAGAATTAGACAAAGAAACAGGAAAAAACGGAAGGAACAGAATTAGACAGAGAACCAGAAAAAAAACAGAAGAAAAGGCGAGAACAACAACAACAACAAAAAAAAAAAAAAACATCACAAGCGGAAGAAGGAAAACCGACACACACAGACAGACAGACACAAAAGAAAGGAAATAATAAAAAAAAGAAACGAGAAAAAGGAACAGACAAACACACACATACACACACACACAAACAAGAATTACAATCGAAAAAACAACAAAAAAAAAAAAAAAAAAACACACACGCAGACAGACAGACGAAGGACAGAAAGACAGACAAATATAGCTGACCCCCCCCCCCCCCCCAGCACTTCTCTCCAAGGCTGTGTTCGTGCTGTGTTCTAATTAACCATTCTGTCTGTGGTGGGTATATAACTTGTTGACAGCAGGAGGGGAGGGGGGGAAGAGAGGGGGTAGAGAAGATGGGAGGCTCAGAAATGAAGGGAAACTAAGGGAAACATAAGAAAAGGGGCAGAGAAAGGGTGTGAACGAGGGAGGTGTGGAAGAGGAGAGGGTAAAGAAAGGGAATATGAAAAGAAGAAAAAAGGATTGAGATGGGAGAAGGAAATAGAAAAGGGGAAAGGAAAAGAAAAGGAGAGGAAAGGGGAAAGGACATGAGGAAAGGAAAAAGGAAAGAGGAAACGAAAAGAGAAGAGGGTAAAGAAAGGGGAATGGAAAAGAAGAAACTAGAGAAAAGGTAGTGAAGGGGGGAGACCGGGAAGAGGGCAAAGAAAAAGGATACGAGAAAAGGGAAGCAGAATGGGAAGGAGGTATTAGAGGCAGAGATAAGAAGGAAACGGAAAGAAAGAGGAAAAAAAAGGGATGAGAAAAAGAAACAAAGAGGATAAAGATAAATGGAAAACGAAATGGAAAAAAAAAGAAAGGGGGGAAGAGAAAAAGAGTGCAAATTTTCCTTTACCTCAGTTACATTACAAATAATAAAGTAACAATCATAAATACTAACTTTTTTTCCCTTTTTTTCTATTGTCTCATAAATCCTCAAATCCTTACTATTAAAGAAAGCAATGGACACTAACGCCACAACAAAACCTTTTACTACACCTGCACCTATTAGTACGCACCCCCTAATTAGTACGCCATCACCCTCCATTACCACGCACCCCCCCCTATCACATCTGCACCTATTAGTACGCACCCCCTAATTAGTACGCCATCACCCTCCATTACCACGCACCCCCCCCTATCACACCTGCACCTGTTCGTACGCACCCCCTAATTAGTACGCCATCACATTCTATTAGCACGCACACACCCCCTATCACACCTCCACCTGGTTAAGTTGCACCTGTGTTTCGTAACGAGGAGGCAATCAGCTGACGTCATCCATATATTAACTTCATCCTGCATCCCTCTCCCTCTCCCTCTCCCTCTCCCTCTCAACCATCAACGGCCTAAACACATCTCCCATCTCTCTCATGCTAAATCTCCATCTCTCTCTCTCCCATGCTAACTTTCTCCCTCCCTCTCCCTCTCTATCTCCCTTGTTAACCCTCCCTCCATCTCCCACTTTCTCCTGGCTATCACGTTGGGCTCTCTCCCACTTTTATCCTAAGACCTGGCAAACGTCCACGGCTGATAAGGGGTTCACACAGGCCTGCTAAGACACACACACACACACACACACACACACACACACACACACACAAGCAAGCACAACGCACCCTTGGTCCTACGCACCCAGCTCTCTCTCTCTCTCTCTCTCTCTCTCTCGTCTGTTTTGAAAGCATGACAAGGAAAGGAAAAGAAATGAATGGGAGATAATAGCATCTTGTGAAGCTGATGTGTTGCTATAGTTTCCTCCTCTCCTCTTCTCTCCTACCCTCCTCCTCCTCCTCCTCCTCCTCCTCCTCCTCCTCCTCCAGCCTCCTTAGTCCTGTTCATCTTTTTGCTTCTTTTTTTTTGCTTTTCTTTTTCTCCTCCTCGGGTCGTGCAGTCCACTTCTCTTTTTTTGGATTTTTGGTTATTTTTTTGATCTGTCTACTTTTATGGTTGTGTAATTATTTGTAACGTGCATTTGAGGTATTCTGATGGTTGTTTTATTTTTATTTTTTTTCTATTTCGATTTTTTTATATTGGTGAAAGTGTCGGTTTTTATGTTCATTGCTTGTCGGTTGGTTGGTTGGTTGGCAGTGTGGATATTAATAGTCTTTTCAATATATATTTTTTAATACAATTTGATATTTTTCACTTATTTTACTACATGGGACTTTTTTCTATACTTTTTTCCCTTTTTTTAGACGAGTCGCTTTTCACAGTTCTTTTCTTTTCTTTTTTCTAAACCTGGACAATTTTTCTATTTCTCTTTTTACCTTTTCTCTAGATTGAACATTTTTTTCTTGACATTTTTTTCCTAGAGGAGATATTTTTTTTTATCTTCTTTACCTTTTCCTTCTAGACTGAACACATTTTCTTAATTAATTTTTTACCCTTTTCTCTAGACTGAAGATTTCACACTTTCTAATTTTTCTTTATTGGCACGGTCTGATGCGCCGCGCAGGTGTGTTGATTAATCAGTCTAGGCCCAGGTGTTCCGCGGGCACGTGAGTCACCGCCGCCAGGTAAAGAGTGTGTGTGTGTGTGTGTGTGTGTGTGTGTGTGTGTGTGTGTGTGTGTGTTCATCAGCTGTACAATATCACTTTCTCCTTTCATTTGAATTCGTTAAGCGTCCCGTTAGTTGCGCGTTAACGTCTTCATTCATTTTGTTCACTTTTCAAAATAAATTCACAATACTTCAAATAATAATAAAAAAAAATATGGTAAATCAAACAACTCTTTCTATGTTTTTTTTTCAAGTTTCTCATCCGTCATTTTTCTTAATATCGTTCACTTTTTTTCTATATAACTCCATGGAATGAAAAAAAAATGAAAAAAAAACTTTTCATACATTTTCGATTTTTTTTCATTAATTTCTACTTTTCGTCACATGTACAGATTGGCATCTTTATATTAACCATTTACTCCTTTACTTTTCACTTATACTTTTCGCCACATCAGAGTCGAGAGAAGAAAAATTAATCAAGAAAAATACCCGATTGCTACACTCATTCCATGTTTCGGAAATACAACCAATAATAAATTCTTTCAACGATTTCCTAGGACGATTGACTCCCTCTCCTCATTATCAAGCCCCACGTATGGTCTGGGAGGCGTATCTTCTCGGTATTTCCTCATTTTCTCCTAAAGGTGTTCGGCGCGTGTCAATGAAAATCTTACACAGGAAATGGTGACACAGGGAAGGAGGGACGCAACTTAATTGTAGCGTGTGAGGTGTCGCTTCTTTGTTTGAATTTCTAGCAAGAGTGAGATCGAACGTGAGGCAATAGCTTGAAATACCCTTCTGGTGATAGTTCTGAGAGTAGGATCTGTGTGTCATTTGAAGCGAGGGAGGTTGGGTTACGAATGACCTTAATTTGGGTTCTCTCTGTGTTCCTGCTTCATCTTCTCCATTCTCTTTCTAGTTCTCTTCTTGTTGTTAATTTGCCTTCTTGATATTTTTTCCATTTGCTTATGTTCTATTTGTGATCTTATTTTGTGTTAACTATTTTAGCTTCTTTATTCTTGTATTTTTTTTATGTATTCTGCCCAGGTTGTTTGGCGTGAATAATAGAATGATAATGTCTTTTTTTTGTGTGTGTTTGTTCAAGGACTCACAACTGTTTCTGGTTTGTGTTTATCTGCAGGTGACACGAACACTTAAAAATCACACTTCAGTATTTCCTGTAACTCTATTGTGTTGCTCCAGTCTAAAGCTCAAACAAAAAGTGACCAAAATTTTACGGTTCTGATGCCTCCAAATCGCACTTGTTTTATTTTTACATTTACAGACATTCATTAACCCGGTAGCTGTGGGGATCATGTTTGGTACTTCAGTTATATTTCATTCACTTAAAAAGATTCATTAATATAAAAAAAGTTGATACATAGGTTCATGATTTCGATTTTGACACTTTCACGCACACTTCCGCTATTCAATGATCAAGCAGCGTACGTGTCTGATCAAGGTCTTCAGGTGTTGCTCAAATCAGCCGTCCACAGGTGATCGTAGGTATCAGAAATCAAGGTAGTTCACGTGTTTAAATGCACACCATCGACTAAAGCTTCTTGGTGTGCATAAAACGGTGTTCTCTTAATCATATTCGCAGCTGTGAGCGTGTATGGCGCCGATCAAGGTCAGGTAAGCTCAAGGAGTGTTCAGTCAAGGTCGTCTCCAGGTGAGAGATAGGAAGATCCAATTAAAGCTTCGATGCGTACAGGTAAATTTTAATCAAGGTCAGCCCGGGATAAGAGTGTAGTGCTTATCAAGGTCTTCAGGTGGTCTTAAGGTCATGGTCTGCAGTAGGTGTGTGGCGCTAATTATGGGCTTTAAGTGGTCTCCAGGTGCATAGTTAACAGGTAAGAGGTTTCAATTAAGGCTTCGATGCGTACAGGTAAATTCTAATCAAGGTCAGCCCGGGATAAGAGTGTGGTGCTTATCAAGGTCTTCAGGTGGTCTTAAGGTCATGGTCTGCAGTAGGTGTGTGGCGCTAATTATGGCCTTTAAGTGGTCTCCAGGTGCACAGGTAAGAGGTTGGAGATGGAAGTATGCTGTCTATACCTAACTGAACCTAACCAAACATAACCTAACGTAGCGGTAATTTCTTCTTTCCACAATCCCGAAAGGCTACAGGGATCGAGGGAGGAGGAGGAGGAGGAGGAGGAGGAGGAACATGTCAAATTCCCATATACAAACTTAACAAACGAACTAAGACGCATTTTTTAGCACATTTCAACACGAACACGCACAGAAAGAATCTCCCTTCCTCTTTTCACAACTACAAGAAGCTATACAGAGACCGACGAAGGATGAATAGTCAACGTCTTTCAAACTTCTATATATGTGTTTAAGAGTAGGCGGCACATACCCGTAGAAAGATTGGATATACGCGGGATGGGCCACGAGGTATTCAAGGTCGTTAATTTAGGGTGTTGAAGTGGAGATGCAGCTTCCCTTCCATCTCCCTTTACGGCGCATCGGTCTTCCCCTTTTGGATTCGGGGGCGTGGCGCTGGTTCGCTTCCCTTTATCAGTGTTTCGGTTTCGTTTCCCCTTTAGTGTGTATGTGTGTGTGTGTGTGTGTGTGTGTGTGTGTGTGTGTGTGTGTGTTTGATTTATGCAATAGTAAATTTTTTTTCATTGGATTACATGGCTTAAAAAAGAGAGAGAGAAAGAGAGAGAGAGAGAGAGAGAGAGAGAGAGAGAGAGAGAGAGAGAGAGAGAGAGAGAGAGAGAGAGAGTTAATACCCTGTGAATAATTCTAACACTACAGAGTAAGCCGATTCAATCCCTTGGACGCGAAAGAAAATGCATTTACTACCTCGAGAGCGTACTTCAGACACTCGACGATGACGGTGACGAAAAATAAAATAAAAATAATAAAAAAATAATACACGAGTCCGCCCTCCCAATACAGATACCCACAAAAAAGGAGAAAGATAAAAGTAGAATATGTACTTGCAGATAATTTTTGACGAGAAGGAGAAATCTAGCCGTGTCAAAGGAGAAACATATATGGAGAATGTGTCCTGAATTATGGGAGTAAACGAAAAAAATACAGAAAAAGAGAAATGTAAAGGTAGAATGAGATATCTGTAGGAGGCAGACAACTGTTGAAGAGGAGAAATCTAACGGTGTCAAAGGAGAAATATAAATGGAGAACGTGTCCGGAATTATGCGAATGAACGAAAAAAATACAGAAAAAGAGAAATGTAAAGGTAGAATGAGATACCTGTAGGAGGCAGACAACTGTTGAAGAGGAGAAATATAAATAGAGAACGTGTCCGGAATTATGCGAATGAGCGAGAAAAATACAGAAAAAGAGAAATATAAATGTAGAATGTGTACAGGAAAACAATTAATGACGAGAAGGAAAAATATTTAATTTGAGAAAGGAGAAATATGCATGAAAACGTGTCCTTAAATACTTGAATAAGGAGACAACAGCGAAAAGAGGAGATAAGGTAGAATGTTTACTTGAGGACAAAAAAAAAATCGACGAGCTTGAGAAATACGAATGTGTACAATGATAAACCTTCAGGGGAAAACGTGTCCCTCAATGGCTGCTTTAACGAGAAAATGTAGAAAATGCAAACGAAGTGGAGGAAAAAAAAAATAAAAACAAAAAAAAACGTGAGCAAGTGTACTCGTATGAAGACTAAATCTGACGAGGAGGAGAAATATCAGTATGTGAAAAGAGAAATATTTATGGCTAACGTGTCCTGAGATAAGCTAATGAGATACCTGTTGGAACAATACATATACGGAAAACGGGAAAACGAAGTGGAAGAAGAAAGAAAACGTGTACTACAGACAAAATTTGAAGATAAGGAGATATATGAACACGTGAACGAAGTAATACACATGAATAAGTCGCCCCGAGATACCTGTAGGAGCAATACATATAGAAAACGGGAGAACGAAGAGGAGAAAGAAAGAAAACGTGTACCAAAGACAAAATTTGATGATAAGGAGAAATATGAACACGTGAACGAAGTAATACACATGGATAAGTCGCCCCGGGATACCTGTAGGAGCAATACATATACAGAAAACGGGAAAACGAAGAGGAGGAACAAAGAAAACGGGCCACGGGTACTCACTTTGGAGGACGCCATGTCGGAGACGGAGCGGTGGGTCTGGATCGTCTCGAGTTGGTCCAGACACCAGTCCAGCTCCTCCAGGGTCTCCAGCGCCACCTTGGTGTAGGTCTCATCTGGAAGGACAAGAACCACCGTTGTCAGATTATCGTACTCAGAGCCGCTCATTTACCTGTTTCTGGCCCATAACTATTGCCAAGAAACACCAATAATTAACCATTTAAACGATAACCATGAATAAAAGCAGTTATTTGGGTGATGAAAGCAGATTTTGGGGTTGGAAATCGGCAAACATGAGAGGCAGAGTACGACAATCTGGCAACGTTGACAAGGACACAGGGTTAAGGACCGCTCTTCTCCTACACACTCTAATAATTATATAAAACTTGTAATTGATGGAACGTTCGGCAACTCAGAACCTCTTTTGTAATTCCATGTAAAGAAAAAAAACAAAGAAACATCAACCACAGACCCATTAACACATGAGGTCTCATCTGGAAGGACAAGGATACAGGATTAAGGACTCTGATAATTATATAAAACTTGTGATTGATGGAACGTTCGGCAACTCAGAATCTCTTTTGGAATTCCATGTAAAGAAAAAACAAAACAAAGAAACATCAATTACAGACGCATTAACACATGAGGTCATACTTGCTGACGGACGAGGAGGAGGAGGATGAGGTCGAGGATGAGGGAGAGTGTCAGGCGAGGGAGGGTGTTGAATTTTGACCATAATGAGAACAAACTAATCAGACGCCTTTTTCAGAACACCTCGACAACGACACACTCAAAACAACTTATTCTTTTCACAATCACGAAAGGCTACAGGGATCGAGGGAGGAGGAGGAACCAGTCGACGTCTTATACACGAACGAAACAGACAAACAAGACACCTTTTTCAGAATACCCCGACATGAACACGCACAGAAACAATCTCCCTCCTTTTCCTCACACAACCATGAGAAGCTACAGGGATCGAAGGAAGAAGAAACCGTCAACTTCTCCCCACATATCCAAATCAGACAGACGTACAAGGCACCCTTTCAATAACACCTCGAGGCTAATGCACACACACAGCAACAATGTCTCTTTCTTTTCCCAGAACGAAGAGAAACTACAGGAATCGAGGGAGGAAGAAACAGCCAACTTCCTCCCATATACAAACGAAAAAACTAAACGACACACTTCTAAAACCACTATGCTACGAAGCCACACACAAACAATGTCTCTTCCTTTTCCCAGAACGAAGAGAAACTACAGGAATCGAAGGAGGAAGAAACAGCCAACTTCCTCCCATATACAAACGAAAAAGCTAAACGACACACTTTTAAAACCACTATGCTACGAAGCCACACAAACAATATCGCTTCCTTTTTTTCCAACAACAAAGAGAAGCTACAGAATTCGAGGGAGGAAGAAACAGCCAACTTCTTTCCATATACTAAAACCAAACCGCCAAACGAGACCCTTATGAAATCACTAAACCACGAATTCACGCACAAACACTATCTCCTCCTCTTTCTAAAGCCACGAGGAGCTACACGGATCAAGGGACGCAGAGGATAACAACTTCTTTCCATATATAAAACCAAACCGTCAAACAAGACACTTACGAACGTACTACACCACGAATCCACTGACCAAATCCTTATTCCTCCTCATAAGGCCACGAAAACCACAACATATCAAGACGCGGAGGCTCAGTCAGGGAGATTTACGCTATTAATCAGCTCTTAATCCTTCCCTCTACGTCTCAACACCCTGGGAAGCTTGAGAAGATTCAGAAAAGCCGATTCAAGTCCACTAATCAGCTCTGTATCGTTTTTCTCTCTCTCAGCACCACGGGGAGCTTGTCACGTGCTTGGATGAAGAGGCGAAGGAGGAGACTGAGGTAAAGGGGGCAAGTGACTGTGCTTTAGGCGTTTCCTGTACAAGACGAGTGAGATAAGAGGCGCCAGCGGTCCCTTCAAGCTAGAATTTAAAGGCAGGACCAAATCAGTCACTTAGAATTCGAGGTAGTGTTGTGTGAGTGTGTAGGGAGGGAAGGAGGAAGGAGGGGAGAGTTGATTTGGGCAGAGAGAGAGAGAGAGAACAAAATAAGAAGAAGAAGAAGAAGAAGAAGAAGAAGAAGAAGAAGAATTACAAGAAGAAAAAGAAGAAGAAAAAGGAAAAAAAGAATTACAAGAAAAGGGACAAAATGAAGGAAAAAAAAGAGGAAGAAGAAAGTAAGAAAGAAGAAGAAAAAGAAGACAAAGAAAGAAAAAAAGAAGGAAAGTAAGAAGCAAAAGAAAGAAAGAAGAGAGAGAGAGAGAGAGAGAGAGAGAGAGAGAGAGAGAGAGAGAGAGAGAGAGACCACATTCTTGGTATCAGGAGGAAAAGCTTCCACCATTTCCTCTCGTTTTCTCATTATCTGTCAATGTTTTAATCTTTGTCGCTTTACGAAACAAACAAACTAACTGACACCTGCAACTGATTAAAAATCTCTCTCTCTCGCACAACCACCCTCCCTAACCTAACCTAACCTAACACTTACGAATTTATCAAGACTGTTTCTCTCTCTCTCTCTCGCACAACCAAACCCTCCCTAACCTAACCTAACCTAACACTTACGAATTTATCAAGACTGTTTCCTCTCTCTCTCTCTCTCTCTCTCTCTCTCTCTCTCTCTCTCTCTCTCTCTCTCGCTCTCTCTCATCCACCCCCACCCCCTCCATGAGACTCCAATGGTTCGCGGAAATAGAAGCGTCACCTGTCTGATTAAGCACACCTGCCCGCCTCACCCCCAGACAAGTGTTCCTGCAGTTCCTCGTAATCAGCGCGGCCGCAATGAGGTGTGCAGACCCACCACTCACCTGCCTGAGCGTTAATCACTGCGCCACATCTGTCTGTGTACCTGGAACTCTCCCTTTCTATCCCTCTCTTTACTTGCGGTTTGTGTCACTGCGTTAGCTGAAAAAAATTGACTCTCTCTCTCTCTCTTCCTAACCTAACCTAACCTAACACAAATATATCCCTTTTCTTTGGTTCATATTTTCTTGTCAGGTCACGAAAATGGACTCGCTAAAATTACAGTCCCCTTTGAATTCATATATTATTACACTTCTTCATAATTTTGTAATCTAATAATTGTAATAAATAAAAAGGTAGTGCATTCCGTTCCATCTCTACACTTTATGATTCATCTGTGATTGACCCCAAGTAACCTATAGGTGATGCAATTTCGTGGAGGTGCGGCCGAAATGTGGTCTGGCATACATTACTAATCTTTTCCTGGTAGCCTTCCTCTGTTTGTAATTCATCCGTCTTGCGACATGAACGCCTTTAAGAGGAGGGTATTATGTCACCTCAGGGACCGAATATGACTCTCCTTTTTGACTTCACGGGAAATGCGAGAGAGAGATGTTGATGTTGTGAGATGGTATTAGAGCATTTGCCGGAGCAGGATGGAGTACACTTAACATCGGAGAGGAGGAGAACGTTGTGAAAGGTCTTTGTGGTGTAGCGGGTTAGTAATAGGTTTAGAGGATGATGATGATAGGCCTAATGCTGAAGATGATCTAAGGGCTGAATAATTTTAGGTTACAGAGAGAACAGGGAGGGAAAATAAACACTAAACAGACGAAGAAATAAACACACACACACACACACACACACACACACACACACACACACACACACACACACACAGTTATTCACAGTCTTTTGTCATGTATCAACCTGTTTTTTTTTTATATATTTCACGTTAAAACACATCACCTGCCCTCTAAAACGAACTGAAGAAAACATGAGGTAGAAAACAAAGAGGAGGAAGTAGAGGAAAAAAAAATGAATGCACCGAATTAAGAAGGAAAAAGAAAGAAGGAAAGAAAAAGACAAATAACAGGAAACGAAAAACGACAGGAAGACAAACATTGAAAACAAACAAACAAATACAAATGAGGAAAGGAAGGAAACGAGAACATGAGAAAAACAAACAAGAATAAAACGTTTTGTATCTCTCCTTCTATCATCACATCCCACAAAACAACCAAAAACAACCAGAAACAACCAAAGAAAAACTGATACACCCAAGCCCCGGCAACCAACCAACTCACTAAGCGTTTCTATCAAGCCTTCTATCCCCACACTCTCAACCCACATTCCACCAAACAAACACAACAACCAAAAACAACCAAAGAAAAACCGATACACCCAACCCCCGGCAACGAACCAACTCCCTAAACGTTTTCAATCACCCGTTTTATTACCACACTCTCAACCCACATTCCACCAAACAAACACAACCAAAAACAACCAAAGAAAAACCGATACACCCAAACCCCGGCAACCAACCAACTCCCTAAATTGGCATCACAAGTGTCGCGCCTCGCCGGGTGTTGAGGCCACTCGTCCACTCGTCGCGGCGCTTCGAGGGGCTAAAAGGCCATCGGCTCCGCATCAAACCGTTCAAAGCTACGTCGTCCGGGCTCTTCGCTACTCTATACTTCACTCTCTCTATATATTTGTTTACAAGGACGAGGGGGAGGAGGAGGAGGAGCAGGAATAGGAAATAATACACACACACAAACAGAAAAATATAAAACAGCGGTGAAAATTGTAAACATAGAAAGAAATGAAAGAAAGAAGAAAGGAGTAGGAATAGAAGTAGGACGAGAAGGATTAGGAGGAGGAGGATCAAGAAGAGGAAGAAAACGATACAGGTAAGATTGGAGGTAGAACAAGAACAAGAATAAGAAGTAGGGGAAGAGAAGGATGAGGAGGATGAAGATGATGAGCAGAAGAAAAAGTGGAGGAGAAAACAGTACAGGTAAAACTGGATATGGAGGTGGAGAAGGAGGAGGGAGAGGAGGAGAAAGTGGAAGAGGAGGAAACGGTACAGGTGATATTGGAGATGAAAGCAACAGTGGAGCAATAAAATAGGAAGAGGAAGAAGTGGAAGAAGAGGAGAAGGAAGAGCTAAAGGGTTGGAGCTGGAACCAGAGGAAGGCGAAGGAAGAGGAGGAGGAGGATATACAGCAAGAAGCCTAGCGGAACAACGGATGCGGGAGGGGGGGAGAGGGGAAGAGGGGTAGACGGGGGTAGAAGGATGTAGCGTTGCTGTGATGATGTAATGAGAAAATAAGTGAAGGGTAATACGGGTGGAAGGGAAGTAGAGGGCGGAAAGAGATTGAGGAGGAGGAGGAGGAGGAGGAGGAGGAGGAGGAAGATTAAAGACAAACTATGAAGGAAAAAAATAAATGGGATGAAGAGAGGGACAGAGAGCTAGAGCGAGAGCGAGAGCGAGAGAGAGAGAGAGAGAGAGAGAGAGAGAGAGAGAGACTAACCACTTCTGCAGCAGGTTATTATAAACAGCATAAACAACAGCAACAACAAAAAGAACAACGTCAAAAACAGAGTGGGTGGACGTGAGGGAAGACACGCAGCGACTGAAGGAGGAGGAAAAGGAGGAGGAGGAGGAGGAGGAGGAGGAGGGATCACTATAGCAATTTACCCTCCCCTTGGTCCTCCTCTTCCTGCTCCTCCTCCTCCTCCTCCTCCTCCTTCCATCTCAAGCCCTTTTAAATGTCACTACACAACTGAGATTATGTGTGTGTGTGTGTGTGTGTGTGCGAGAGAGAGAGAGAGAGAGAGAGAGAGAGAGAGAGAGAGAGAGAGAGAGAGAGAGAGACTTTCCTATATCCTTCCCTACTCACTCTCCCTCCTTTCTCCCCTCTCTCCCTCCTTCCTTCCCTACATCCCTCTCTCTCTCCTTCCTTTCCTCCACCAGACTGGGGTTCGCGGAGAGATGCACTAATGAGGGTAGTTACGGCGCTGCGCAGTAATTACCGAATATTAATTAATGTCACAACCCAAACGATACTAAAAAATAGTTCCCGTAAAGTCTTGAAAATAGTGACACAGATACATAGGCCTGAAAATTCGTCCCCCTTAAAAACATGTAGCAGAGTTTTTTGAATGTTTATGTACTTTGAGAACTTATAATTGTGGTGTGGTTTTGTTAATTAGTATGTTATAATGAATGGTGTTATTTCTACTTGTTTGTATGTAATAAAATAATGTAGAGTTTATTTTGTTCTTTCGAATTTAAGCTTAACTCAAAATTTAGATTGTTGCTACATTTTGAAAACCTATAGCTGAGATGTGGTTTTATTAATTTGTATGTTAAAATGTACGTTGTTATTTCTATTTATTTGTATGTGAAATTTAGTACAGGTTATGTTTTGGAGCAAGCTGCAGTCGTTGGTCAAAATTCATATTGTTTCTCCACTTTAAAAAGAAATTCCCACTGTGATGTGTGTTTTCACCATTAATTTGTTTGTTAAAAGAGCGAGAAGGCAATTTATTTTTCACACACACTGAAACCATAACTTAAAAATATTGATAAGGACACTAAAATATGCTTCCTTCCAAGTATGATACGCATTTTTCTCATTAATTTGTTTGTTAAAATTCCTTCCAAGTATGATACGCATTTTTCTCATTAATTTGTTTGTTAAAAAGAGCGAGAAGGCAATTTATTTTTCACGCACATTAGCACTACGACCTAACACTGAAATAGTTGCTACATTTTAATAACTTCCAACTGTGATATTTTTTTTCACTAATTTGTATAATGATCAGCCGCTGTTGCCATGTTTAATTAAGTACATTGCATTGTTTTGGCGTGAAATTAATTATGTAACTATTCTTTGATAATGCGTATGTGTATGTTATATTGGACGTAGTGGTTAGTATCAAGTAATATCTAGTTTGAGCATAAAATCATTAACACAACCTCATCCTTTAGTTTCAAGACACAACACTACAGAAAAAAAACAAGTCTCATTCAAACAGACAAACAAAACATAAAACGTAGCGGGTATTTTCAAGCACTTTCTAGATTCGACATAAAATCAATAACACAATCTCATCTTTAAGTTCCAAGACGCAACACTAAGAAAAATAAACGAGTCTCATTCAAACAGACAAACAAAATAAAACACAAAACGTAGTGGGTATTTTCAAGCACTTTCTAGTTTGAACATAAAAATCAATAACACAATCTCATCTTTAAGTTCCAAGACGCACCATTAAAAAAAATAAGCGAGACGAATAAAACAAAAACAAAACCAGTCCCTGAGCGTGGTTTTCAGGGTACTGAATATAATTAACCTTCATTTTCCTTTTAAGTCACTAACTGCGTCTCCTCGGCTGGCGACGCTACATTTTCTTCCAGACACTTGCTTGACCAGAACGAGTCCTCAGCTTGTCACGTGTCCTCCCTCTTCTTAGTCACCTCAACATTCTCTTTAGTCATTTTAATCTCTTGTCCATTTTTAGCCTTTTTCTCTTCCTCTGTGTATTCCTTGTCTTCTCCCTCACTTCTTCAACATTTTCTTTACTTATTATTATCTTCTTGTCCTTTTTTTTATGCTTTTCACTTCCTCCACATTTTTTTCACCATCTCATCAACATTTTCATCTCCCTGTCCGCTTCCTTTAAATATTTTTCCTTCCCTCATGTCCCTTCCTTTAAACATTAACAACTGATCTGCATCCTTCTCTGTAAACAGTCATCTTCATTGTAACGTCAATTCTCTTCAAATCATATCCTTTACCGTGATGAAGAGGAAGAAATAGGTAGTGAAATCGATTGTGACGAATCCTTAGACTTTTTTCCACAGAGGTCAGCATTATGTAACAAACCGTGAGGAAACACTAATGAGAACGATGATGATAATGACAACGAGGAGGATGAAGAGGAGGAGGAGAACGAGAATGATGATGAGGGAGATGGTGAATAGAACGAGGGAGACAAAGACTTAAACTTTAATGATACTAATGATCATACTCTTAATACTAAGAACAACAGGCTCATCACTCACCACCATAGGTAAAGCTTTTGGGCTGAGGCGTGGAGCAGCCCGCCGCGGCGCTGGACCGGCGAGACCTGAAGAAGGGAACACCTTAGCACACCTGACACATCTGACATACACCTGTATACACCTGAATATAATTGGTCACACACTCTTTACATATCTACCTCAATCGTTTACACACCTTAACACACCTGACTATACGTGTTTGGATATGTTTACCTGCACATACACACCTGAATATTGCCTCGTTAACACCTGTCTACACCTGAATATGATAATTAGTTCACACACACTGTACATATCTGCTAAAATCGTTAACGCACCTTACACACCTGAATACACGTGTCTGAATATGTTTACCTGCACATACACACCTGAATATTGCCTCGTTAACACCTGTCTACACCTGGATATGGTTACTTGGTCTTTAAAATCACACATCTAATATCACACATCCACACACCTATTAGATATGTATGCACCTGGTTATAGACACCTTCACATATCTACTTTCACCTCTTGACATACTTACACATCTATACACCTGCTCCTTCACACCTTCACATCTGGTTTTAATTACTTCCATACACCTGTCTTATTAGCATACACTCACCTACGTATACACACCTAATATCAACTTTTATACCTGTTCATACACCCATTAATATGTCTAAACACTTCTTCATGTACACAATTCTGTTTATACATATACCTACAGCTTGATTCCACACTATACATCCCTAATACCCTTTCATATACATCTACCTGAACATACAACTACCTGCAAATGCTCTAAAACACCTGGCTGTACGAGTTTCCACACACATCCTCGTCTATACATGTGGCTCTTTTCACATATTCATTTAACCTCTCCTTTCTCCTCTCTTGTGATGCAATCTTCTAACCTCGTCACATCCTATTGCACATATCAGTATCCTTTGACATCACATCCGCTTCCAGACTTAATAATACTAGCTTTGCCTTGGCGTGTACTTGCTGGTGTTTTTTTCTTCTCTTTCCTCTACTGTAACTCCTCCATCCTACGACTGTAACATTTTTTCAAGAGGAGAGTGTCAAGACTACCCAGGGATAAGATTTAGGTGTTCTTGCTATGTGTCTTCTGCTATCTTATTTTGTGGAGGGGCATGTAGGTGGTCAACTGTCTTCACTATATGCTTATTTTAATCTCTATATGGACTTGGGGGCGGTCATTCTTCCCTTTTTTCGTCTGTAACTCCTTCTTCTTCCTACGACTTAAACATTTTCACAAGGAGACTATCAAAACTACACTAGGATTAACCATTTTTTTAAGCATTTTTGTTATGTATTTCTATCTCATTTGTGGAGGAGGATGTGTCATTGAACTCTCTTATATCTTTTAGTTAGGTCTTGGTCCTCTCTAGCATGCAAAAATCATACGTATACACAAACACATTCGTACCTATGAAAAGGTTTGCTCACACGCTATCAATATCCCTCCCTCCTTCCTTCCTTGCTGCTCTCTCATATCTTTAGGTTAGGTCATGGTCCTCTGACATACCAAGAAGATACGTCCACACAAACACATTCGTACCCATGAAAAGATATGCTCACACGCTATCAATATCCCTCCCTCCTTCCTTCCTTGCTGCTCTCTCATATCTGTAGGTTAGCACTTGGGCCCGTCTGATTTACTATGAACATCCTTACACGCAAACACACTCGCACCTGTGAAACGTTTTGCTTACACGCCATCTGTATCTCTCCTTCCTTCTTTAGGTTAGCTCTTGGTCCTGTCTGATTTGCTATGAAGATCGCTATACGCAAAAGCATTCGTACCTATGAAAAGATCGACGCACACATGATTTCCACACCTTGAGACACCTGCTAACGAGTCCACACACACCTGGGGGCTTAGGTTTCTCTCTTCGTACCTTGTGAAACGCTAGGTAGTATTTAATCATGTTTGCTCATGGGCTGACTGATACGTTGAAAGGCCTGCTCTCTCTCTCTCTCTCTCTCTCTCTCTCTCTCTCTCTCTCTCTCTCTCTCTCTCTCTCTCTCAATATATCTTCTCACACACCTGTTTATGCTTGTAGCCCGACAGGTAAGTGATTGGTCAGTGATTTAGGAGCAGGTGAGCCGCTTAACCATCTACCCTTAACAGGAAAATCCACCCAAATATTAAGTGGATGTGAAGGAAAGAGGAAGAGAAGCTAAAAATATTCCTCTGCTGCCTATTTCTGCATATAAAAGGTCTGTCTACGTGTAACAAGACTTCTATTCAGACATACAAACTTCCCTCTGTGTGTGTGTGTGTGTGTGTGTGTGTGTGTGTGTACGGAGGTTGTAAACAGGTCTTTCATTGGGTGTGGACATGCAAGGAAGTGAGTGTGAGTTCAGATTCCTGCACAAAAAAGAAAGAGAGAGAGAGAGAGAGAGAGAGAGAGAGAGAGAGAGAGAGAGAGAGAGAGATTAAGCGAAAGAAAAACTAAGAGAAAGAGATACTGAGAGAATGAAAAAGAAAGAGTAAGAAAGAAAAAAATGGCAGAAAAAAAGAGAATGAGAGAAAAAAGAGAATTAAATAATAAAAGAAAAAGGGAAAGAGAGGAAGAGAAAAAAAAAAAAAAAAATCAACATCCCAAAACCGCTAACCTAAAGAAGACCCCTCACCCTTCCCCCCCTACAATCCCTCCCCCCCCATCCACAAAAAAACCGGTCCAACCCCCGCAGGTGTGGCGAGGCAAGGTATGGGGGCGACACACACAGAAGTGGAGGTGGACACCTTGGTGAGGTTGGTGTAGGTGTTCCTCACCGAGCGGAGCGACGCCAAGATCTGCGCGAAGGGGGTCACGATGAGGTCCTCCCCGTGTCTGGAAAGGTCAGGTCGGGTCACACACTTCGCAGGGAAAGAGGTTGAAAAGTTTCGTTTAGTCGGCGCAACATCTTTGGTCATATGTCGGAGAGAGACGGAAGGGGAAGGAGTTATAAGGGAAAGAGGTATAAAGGCATGGTTGATGGTACCGAAGACAACGCCATTTTAAAGGAAAGGGGAGTAATTAGACACTTAAGGGATAACACAATAGGAAGTATAGACGAGGAAATGTGGACCGCTGAAAGAAAATGTAAATAAATAGACCTCAAAGGACAAAAAAAAAAAAAAAAAACCCCCATCTGGGAAAGTACCTTAGGAAGACAACGCCATTTTAAAGGAAAGTGGAGTAATTAGACACTTAAAGGATAATAAAATAGGAAGTATATACGCGGAAATGTGTACCGCTTAAAGAAAAAAGTAAATAAATAGACATAAGAGAACCAAAAAATAAACATATATGTGGGAAAGTGCCCATAGAAAAGATTGGACACTTAAACGCCACTACATAACACAAAAGGACACAAGGAAACATATACGTAAAAAGGTGTGTTGCCCAGACAAGAAAAAAAAAAGGGCGGGTACAGACACAAAAGGCCAAAAGGTCACATACGCGTGGAAAGGTCATCTGGCAATAAAAAAAAAAAAAAAAAAAAAAACGTAGAATCCACGCACAAGCAAAAAAATAGGAAAAATACATAGAAAATAATGGACGCTCATATAATATCAACGATGAAATAGAGCTGTGAAACATTGAAAATCAGGAAGATAAATTGAAAAACGGACACACTCATGGAAATAATACACACACACACACACACACACACACACACACACACACACAACAGAAAAAATATTAAACAGCAGTGAAAATTGTAAACATCGAAGCAAATGAAAGAAAAATGAAAGGGAAATAATAGACAAACACACACTAGGACGAATTTGAAACACGTCTGAAACTTGTAAACACGAAACAAATGAAAAGAAACAAAAGGGACACATAAAAACGAAGGAAAAGTGGACACATACGAGGATAAATAACACATAACACAGAAAATACAAAACAGGTCTGCAACATGTTTGATACATTAATGGAACTGATATATAAACGCAAAACAGATACAATAAGGTCACAGACGAATACAGGAAAGGGTTAAAGGTCAGATACGTGAAAAAAAAAAATCAAAACAAAACATATTATAAAAAAAAAATATCCATAAAAACGTGCGTAATCCCCGTATTAGTAACAGTATACATGAAAGTCACGGATATTAAAGTACACATTACTGATATTACAAGCTAGAATGTCTGAAGGATGAAGTGAATAAGTAACAGGAGAAATATAATAATAATAACTGGGAGGTAATTCATAATGTATATAGATTTTTTTTTGCTCTAGTTTCCATGTCAAATCATTGTTATCGTGGGGGCAAGGATAGTAGTAGTAGTAGTAGTAGTAGTAGTAGAAACAGTAATAGAGAATGAAATGAATGAGAAATAAGATAAATAATTAATAATACTGACGTCATTCATAGGATATACATTTTTTTTCTCGTATCCGCGTCAAATAATGGTCATCGTCGGTGTTGGTGTAATACATAAACACAAACAAACAAACAAACACACACACACACACACACACACACACACACACACACGCAAAAAAAGAATAAGTAATAAAAAAAAATACTGAGGTCATTCAAACAGTATACCTTTTTTTTCCCTCCTGCGTGTCAAATTGTTATCATGGCCCGTGTTGGTGTGATACATAAACAAACAAACAAACACACACACACATAAAAGAGATATAAAAGCGGGGGCAATCAGGCTAATCAGGTGACAAAACAATGGGCGCGCGAGGAGGGGAAAACAAGCAGGACACAGAGGCCGAAATAATGTACCGCCGCTGTTGACATTACTGAACTGTTAATCAAATTGCTCCGATGAGACGTAATCCAGTTCACTTTGATGACGATGATGACGATGATGATGATGATGATGATGATGATGATGAATTGAATATGTGCTGTAATAATGACTGTCTCTCCTTTTTTTCCTCCTCCTCCTCCTCCTCCTCCTCCTCCTACTACTACTACTACTACCACTATTCACTACTCCAGTTACTACTATTTCTACCACTACTATGACTATCTCGTCTACTACTACTACTATCACTACTACTACTACTACTACTACTATAACGATTGATGACTGTAAGAAAATGATAATGTATTTCTAGATCGATTCGGTAAACACACACACACACACACACACACACACACACACACACACACACACTCAGGAGCAAAATGACATTATATTCGATGTTTTTGAGAGAGAGAGAGAGAGAGAGAGAGAGAGAGAGTTAATTATCACATTCTTTTCCAACGAAGGATTATGTAAGTGCTTCCTCCTCCTCCTCCTCCTCCTCCTCTTCACTATCATCATCATCATCATTACTGTCTTCCTTTCCTCTCCATATCATAAATTAAATACCAGGAAAGGTGAAAAACCGATGACTTTCTACATCATTTTCACCTGCCACATACACCTGGGTTGGGATTTGAATAGCCCCCCCACCCCCCATCTCTCTCTCTCTCTCGCTCTCTCTCACTCTCTCTCTCTCTCTTATGCAATCGAGCTATGTCCCAGAATCTCCAGTTTTGTAATACCTATTGATAGAGTTACCCCCCTCCCTCCTCCTCCTCCTCCTCCCTTTCTCTACCTCCTTTCTCATTCTATTATTCACTGTCTTCCTTCTACTTTCCCCTCTTTCTCTCCCTCTTCGCCCCCCCATTCCTCTATCCTTCTCCTATTTCGCCTTACTTCCTCAATCTGTCCATCTTCCTCCTTTTTTTTTCTCTCCATCTTCGTAGCTTTTTTCGACCTTTCTTTCACTTTCTATTTACCTTTCCTCCTTCCCTACATTTTCCACTTTCCCACCTTCTCTCTACTTCCATTCTTCTTCTCTTCTCTTTCCATCCGCAATTCCTCTATTCCTCCTTTTTGCGTCGTTCTGCTGTCTCTTTCCTTCCTCTTCTTCCTCTATTCTTCTTCTCTTTTCTCCATCATCTCTTTCCTTCTGTATCCTCCTTTTCCTGCTCATGTTATCCTCCTTCTCCTTCTTTCCTATGCTTTTCCCACTTCCTTCTTTCCATTCTCTCTTCCCTTCCTTCTTTATTCTCCTTCTCCCTTCCCTTCTTTCTTTATTCTCCTTCCCTGCTCCTCCTTTCGTGTCTCTCTTCCAATCTTTCTTTATTCTCCTTTCCTCCTATTATCCTTCTTTTCTCTCATTTACCCCTTCTTATACAATCCTTCTCTTCGTATCTCTCCTAACACCCCTTTCATTCACTAACAGCACCTCGCCATCATAACATAATCCCTTGTATTTTTCTTCTTATTTTTACTCTTTTTTCCCGTCCACTCCCCGGCAACATATTTTAGCCACGAATTAAAATAGTTGGCCTTTTAATTTCTGTGATTAACTCGTTGCTGATGACTTCCCGTTTTCTCTTCATCTCGATTTTCATGACTTATTTCCCACGAGAGCGAGAGAGAGCGAGAGAGAGCGAGAGCGAGAGAGAGAGAGAGAGAGAGAGAGAAACAAGTGTGTATTGATCACCGACGGCCGTGGATACGCGCAAAGGCTCAGACCTGGAGACCTGACCTAACCAATGCTCCACCTCCACCTCCTCCACCTCCTCTTCCACTCTACCTCCACCTTGAACTCCTCCTGTACAACCATTTTCTCTCTCTCTCTCTCTCTCTCTTTCTCCCTCACCTCTCCTTTACCTTTTCTCCACTTCCTCTTCCACTTTTTCGTCACCTCCTCCTCCACCGTCTTCTCCACATTCTCCTTCTCCTTACGTTCCCTCTCTATCGTTCTCATCAATGACTCCACTTTTTCTCCACCACCTCTTCCACTTTTACTCCACCACCTCCTCCTCCACCTCA